>NW_028125601.1:0-262106 GCF_965194825.1 Balaenoptera physalus | reverse complement strand
GGCAAAAAAGCATTTGAAAAGCTTCAACATCCATTCATGGTAAAAACACTTACCAACGTGGGTACAGAGGAAACATATCTCAACATAATAAAAGCTATTTATGACAAACCCACAGCCAATATAATACTCAACGTTCATAAGCTGAAAGCCTTCCCGCTAAAATCTGGAACAAGACAAGGATGCCCACTCTCACGTCTTCTCTTCAACATAGTATTGGATGTCCTAGCCACAACAATCAGACAAGAAAAAGAAATACAATCTAACCAAATTGGAAGGGAAGAGGTAAAGTTGCCATTATATGCAGATGACATGATAATATATATAAAGGAAACCCTAAAAATTCCACACAAACACTACTAGAACTGATAAACAAATTCAGCAAAGTACCAGGATACAAGATTAACATATATAAATTGGTTGCATTTCCTGGTTTTTCTTTCTTTTTTTTTTAAATTTATTTTGGCTGCATTGGGTCTTCATTGCTGTGCACGGGCTTTCTCTAGTTGTGGCCAGTGGGGACTAGACTTTCTTGTGGTGCGCAGGCTTCTCATTGCAGTGGCTTCTCTTGTTGTGGAGCACGGGCTCTAGGCATGCAGGCTTAAGTAGTTGTGACACATGGGCTCAGTATTTGTGGCTCACTGGCTCTAGAGTGCAGGCTAAGTAGTTGTGGCACACAGGTTTAGTTGCTCCACGGCATGTGAGATCTTCCTGCATCAGGGCTCAAACCCGTGTCCCCTGTATTGGCAGGCGGATTCTCAACCACCGAGCCACCAGGGAAGTCCCTGGTTGCATTTCTTTACACTAACAATGAAATATCAGAAAGGAAATGTAAACAAGCAATCCTTTTTTTAATGGCATCAAAAAAATAAAATGCTTAGGATTAAACCTCACCAAGGAGGTGAAAGACTTATATACTGAAAACTACAAAACATTAGTAAAGGAAGCTGAAGATGATTCAAAGAAATGGAAAGACATCCCACGCTCTTGGATGGGAGGAATTAATACTGTTAAAATGGCTATACTACCCAAAGCAATCTACAGATTTAATGTGATCCCTATCAAATTACCCATGACATTTTCCCCAGAACTAGAACAAATAATCCTAAAATGTATCTGGAACCATAAAAAAGTCAGAAATGTGAACACAATCCCCAGGAAAAAGAAGAAAGCAGGAGGCATAACCCTCCTAAACTTCAGAAAATACTACAAAGTTACAGTAATCAAAGCCGCATTGTATTGGCACAGAAAGAGATACATGGATCAATGGAATAGAATAGAGAGCTAAGAAATAAACCCACACACCTATGGTCAATTAACCTTTGACAAAGGAGGCAAGAATATACAATGGTGAAAAGACAGTCTCTTCAGCAAGTGGTGTTTTGAAAGTTGGAGAGCCGTATGCAAATCAGTGAAGTCAGAACATACCCTCACACCATACACAAAAATAAACTCAAAACGGCTTATATGCTTAAATATAAGATAGGACACCTTATAACTACTAGAAGAGAACATAAGCAAAACATTCTCTGACATAAGTCATACCAAAATTTTCCTAGGTAGTTCTCCCTAGGCAGTACAAATACAGTAAGTCACCTACATACGAACCTTCAAGTTGCAAACTTTCAAAGATGCAAACGTCCATTCGCGTGTCCAATCATGTAAGTTAGTTCACGTGTCTGACATACATTGTCACGTGCGTGCTTCCTCTATATGTGGTTGTGCTTTTGTGTACTTTACAGTACTGTGTAGAGTACAGTAGTACAGTACCTTTATTTCAAGCCCAAGATGTCTGGAAGCAAGCGTAAAAGCAGACGTGATGTAGCTGGTACTGTTAAGAAGCGCCAAGCGATAATGACGGAAACAAAAGTGAAAGTAATTGAGAGAGTGGAGCGAGGCAAAAAGATGTTAGACATCGCTCATTCTTATAATATGAATCATTCAATCATTGGCACGAATCTAAAGAACAAGGACAAGATCATGGAATATGTGAAGTCTGCTGTGCCGACGATGTTGACACAATATCCAAGAAGCATGGAAAAGTGATGGAGGAGATGGAGAAACTTCTCAGTGTGCGGATGCAGGATCAACATCAGCGCTGAGTCCTGCTCAACTTAACGCTGATTCAAGAGAAAGCTAAAAGCCTTTATGAAGACTTGAAGAAGAAACACGGCAAAGAATCAGAGGGCACTTCTTTTAACGCCAGCCATGGCTGCTTTCATCGGTTCAAGGCTAGAGCCAGCCTTCACAATGTAAAAGTAAGTGGAGAGACAGCAAGTGCAGATAGGGTAGCTGTCCAGGAACTTCCAGAAACACTTTGAGAAATTATTGATGATGGTGTGTATTTACCCAACCAAGTTTTTAATGTGGATGAGACACAACTGTACTGGAAGAGGATGCCAGACCGAAGTTACGTCAGTAAGGAGGAAAAGTTGATGCCGGGCTGTAAAGCAGCAAAGGATAGGCTAACTGTTGTTTGGTGGCAATGCTTCCGGTGAATTGAAGCTGAAACCTCTCTTAGTTTATCATTCACAGAACCCAAGAACCCTTAAAAACATAGCCAAGGGCTCTCTTCCTGTTGTGTGGAAGTGTAACCCCAAATCCCGGATTACACAGGCCACGTTCCAGGACTGGTTTTGCCACCACTTTATCCCAGATGTAGAGAAATATTGCTTGGAGAAGGACGTTCCAGCAAAACATTCTTTTGCTGCTCGACTCTGCTCTGGGCCACCCCCCATTCATGGATGACTTTCATCCCAACGTCAAAGTACTGCATCTGTCACCAAATACTACGTTGCTCATCCAACCTATGGACCAGGGCGTTATAGCGACTTTCAAGAAATATTATTTATGTCACACTTTTTGTCAGGCAGTAAAGGTAAGTGACAAATCAGGAACAACCTAGGGACAACTTTGGGAGGACCATAACATCTACAAGACCATAAAAAACATTGACTTTGCATGGTGTGAGGGTATGGCGGTCACGATGAATGGGGTTTGGAAGAACCTTTGCCCACAGTTTGTTCATGATTTTTGTGGATTTGAGAAGGTAGATCAGAAGTCCGAAGAGGTCTTCAGCAACGTAGTGACCCTCAGCGAGAAGCTGGAGCTAGATCTGCAAGAGGACGATTTCGCTGACCTCCTTGCTGTGCAACATGAAGAGCTTACTGATGGAATTGGAGGCCCAGAGAAAGGATGAAGAGGGACAGGAGGAAGAAAAAGTAACTGAAGAACTGAAGAGATTCACGACACAGAAAATGGCAAGGGAATCTTCGTTATTTGAGGAAGCACTGTTAGTTTTTGAGGCACAGGACCCGAACCTAGAATGGGACCCAAAGGTGGCAGCAGCCATTCAGATTGCAATCCAGTGTTACCTTGTCATCTATGATGAGAAAAAAAGAGCTACTACCCAGACATCAATGGATCATTCTTTCAAGAGGGTAGATAGAATTAAATCCAGCAAGGAACCAGAACCTTTGCCATCAACGTCAGGTATGAGTGAAATTGCAGCTTGCCCTCTGTCTCCTACTGCTGATAATCCTTCACCCCTACCATCTCCCACCTCCCCTCCCTCCTCCAATCAGTAACTCTGCTCGCCTGTTCCCTCGATGCCAGCCCGAGTATCCCAGCTGTTGTACTGTATTACTGTACTTTTCAAGTTACTGTACTGTAAGATTAAAAATGCTTTCTTTGTTTTTGTGCTTGTTTTTTATGTATTGTTTGCGTGAAAAGTATTATAAACCTATTACGGTACAATAGCATATAGCCGACTGTGTAAGTTGTGTACCTAGGCGAACTTTGTTGGACTTACAAACAAATTGAACTTACAAACGCACTCTTGGAACAGAACTTGTTCATATGTAGGGGACTTACTGTCAAAGCAAAAAAGAAACAGGAACTAATCAAACTTATAAGCTTTTGCACAGCAAAGGAAACCATAATCAAAATAAAAATACAACCTATGGACTGGGAGAAAATATTAGCAAATGATGAGACTGACAAGGGCTTAATTTCCAAACTATACAAACAGCTCATACAACTCAATAACAAAATAACAAATAACTCAATGGAAAAATGGGTAGAAGACCTAAATAAACATTTCTCCAAAGAAGACATACAGAGAGCCAATAGGCACATGAAAAGATGCTCATCATCACTAATTATTAGATAAATGCAAATCCAAATTACAATGAGGTATCACTTCACACTGATCAGAATGGCCATCATTAAAAAAAATCTACAATTAACAAATGCTGGAGGGGATATGGAGAAAAGGGAACGCTTCTACACTGTCGGTGGCCATGTAAGTTGGTGCAGCCACTATGGAAAACAGTATGGAGGTTCCTCAAAAAAACTATAGGGTTGCCATATGATCTAGCAATCCCACTTGTGGACATATATCTAGACAAAAATATAATTCAAAAAGATACATGAAACCCTATGTTCATAGCAGCACTATTTATAACAGCCAAGACATGGAAACAACCTAAATGTTCATTGAAAAATGAGTGTATAAAGAAGGTGTGGTATATGTATACAAAAGATATTACTCAGACATAAAAAATAATGAAATAATGCCATTTGCAGCAACATGGATTGACCTAGAGATAATGATACTAAGTAAAGTAAGTCAGAGAGAGAAAGACAAATACCATATAATATCACTTATATGTGGAATCGAAAACAGGACACAAATGAGCATGTCAGCGAAACAGAAACAAACACACAGATATAGAAAAGAGAGTTGTGGTTGCCAAGGAGAGAGTGAAGGAAAGATTGGGAGTTTTGGAATAGCAGAAGCAAACTTTTCTACATAGGATAGACAACCCACCAAGACCTACTGTATAGCACAGGAAACTATATTCAATACCCTGTGATAAACCATAATGGAAAAGAATATATATAGATATATAGATATAGATATATAGATATAGATAGATATATAGATAGATATATATAAAACTGAATCACTTTGCTGAACAGCAGAAATTAATACAACAATGTATAAAGGCTGCAGAGGGTGTGGAGAAAAGGGAACCCTCCTGAACTGTTGGTGGGAATGTAAACTGATACAGCCACTATGGAGAACAGTATGGAGATCCCTTAAAAGCTAAAAAATAGAACTACCATATGACCCAGCAATCCCACTACTGGGCATATACCTGGAGAAAACCATAATTCAAAAAGATACATGTACCCCAATGTTCACTGTAGCACTATTTACAATAGCCAGGACATAGAAGCAACCTAAATGTCCATCGACAGATGAATATATAAAGAAGATGTGGCACATCTATACAATGGAGTATTACTCAGCCATAAAAAGGAACAAAATTGAGTTATTTGCAGTGAGTTGGTTGGACCTAGAGTCTGTCATACAGAGTGAAGTAAGTCAGAAAGAGAAAAACAAATACCGTACGCTAACACATATATATGGAATCTAGAAAAATGGTACTGACGAACCTAGTGACAGGGCAGGAATAAAGACACAGATGTAGAGAACGGACTTAAGGACACAGGGGGCAAGGGGAGACAGGGACATAGTGAGACAGTAGCACTGACATATATACACTACCAAATGTAAAATAGCTAGTGATAAGCTGCCGCATAGCACAGGGAGATCAGCTTGGTGCTTTATCTCCCCCATAGGGGTGGGATAGGGAGTGTGGGAGGGAGGCTCAAGGGGGGGGGGATATGGGGAATATATGTATACATATAGCTGATTCACTTTGTTGTAAAGCAGAAACTAATACAGTGTTATAAAGTAAGTATACTCCAATAAACATGTATTTAAAAAACCCACAACATTGTAAATCAACTACACTTGAAAATATTTCTTAAGTGCAAACAATTTTCTGAATGTAAGTTTTACTGTGTGTGTGTGTACCACAGGTTCAAAATATATGAATTATGTCAAATTGATTACATTACTTTTCAAAATAAAGAATTTTTGATATTTTACATCAGCCTCATGTTATAAATGCAGAAAAACCATATTATTTTTTTCTAAAGTTGAGAAATAGCCATTTTGCTCATTCGGTATGCTATAAACCATTAACTCTTAAAAAGGGATTCGTGACCTCTTCCTTCCAAAGAAATATTTCTCCACTCACACAATTTTAATAGAATGTTCCACCATGAACTGACTTCCCACCTTAGAGACACGAGATTTGCATCCTGAAATCTCTTTCTTGCAAAAATGTCCAATTATCATCCTAGCATTACAGAAAAGAAATGCTTTTTTCCAGATCTCAAATTCCATACAACTTTAGTCAAGACATCATGTATTTTTTTTTCACACACACACACACGGACTGTATTTTATTTTTACAAGAGATAAATCAACTGACACCAAGCACTGTCAATGGATGACCACAACAAAAGCAACAATGATTGCAATTACCAAACACGAAACACACTCATACTATGTCATAATATTGACATTCAGTCCAGTAATCCTCCACTGTAACAGCTCCTTTACTTTGCAGTGAAAGACATCATGCATTTTCAAATAATCAGCACTCACCTGAGGTCTTTAAAAATCAACATAAACATAATTTTGTGTTCTCTTTCATTTACTCTGGTTCTAAGTGGTCATTTCTAAACGAAAGTATTTAAGTATGTTAACGTCATCTTTTTTTTTTTTTTATTAACGTCATCTTATAACATCATATTGCAAATGACTACCGTGTCTCCAAAGATGAAATATGAGGAACTCACAATTAGGCTCTCCAAAGTTTTCATCTCTGAATGTGTATGACCCTTCTGCTGAACTCCACACTGTTCATTATTCTCTGAGAATATTCTTTTTCTTGTATGGCCATCTCACATGCTCTTTCATTTCATGAAGTTTTTTCCTACAATGTTATGCCTAGTTTATTTCTGAGAATATGCATTATTTCAGAATGATATTTATAGACACAAAGACTTCTCTATAATACCCTGAGAGTTTCAAGAACTCCTTCTTCTTTTTTTTTAATACCTAGATTCTGAAGCTCTCCACAAAGCATTACTAAACTTGCATTTACATAAGTATCTACACATTAATCACACATTAATGCATTCACAAATGTATTATGATTTATTGCTAATTTTGGAGCTGTCTTATTTACCACCCTCTTGGAAATCACTTTAATATTTGCACTTAGGACTTGAAAGAGAATGGATAAATAAAAACCGGAAGAATATGCAAATACAATTTATATATTTCTCATAAAATTAGGTGATGATCTAACCTTTATCCAGAAGAAAAGAAGAGCCCAGATACTCTGCAGGCATGATCCTCGAGAATGTGTGGTCTTCCAGCAGGAAAACATGCAGTAATCCATGTGGCAGAGTTTACCTGTGACCAGCTGGGGTTAGTGACCTATGCATTCCTTACATGCAACATATCAGGAGTGGAAAAAGGGAATTTGTCCGTTGTGGCAATAAGTATAATGAAGATTTGTAGCAGGTCATGCTCATATGTTCAACACAGGTACAATCAAAAGTTTGCTCAATTCTGGTAGATCTAAGTCTGTATCTGTTACCTTGTCTTTAACGAGGAAATGTCAGAACTGACTTACCAAAAAAAAAGTGTTTTGTTTGTTTGTTTGTTTTAATTAGAGTCACGGTGAGTAAGGCAGAGTTCAGAACAGCTAATGTGACTTAGTGATTCTCTCATCAGGAAATACAGTTTCTACTTCCCTGTTTATTCTCCACATCCTGTAGTAAGTAAAGTTTCCATGAAAGATAAATCTACAGCGTGAAAAGAAAAGAAAACTTACATGTGTTGATAAGGTCATTTTGACAGGTTTTACCACGTATGTCAGTGTTTCTGGGGATGGACACAAGCCAGAGCTCCCTACTCTGACATTTTCACTGATGTCATTCTCCTTGATCCTCAATTTGAAAGTGGATAAAAATGTTTTCTATGCTTTCTTCTTTAAGAAATTAAATAAAGAATGCTTTCTAGACATGATCCTCTAATGATTTGCAGTCAGTGGTCATCAACAGAGGAAAAGCACACAGAAGGGTGACATTCAGTCAGGTAAGAAAATTCTCCCTGAAATCAGAGCTTCATCTTTAACATGCAATCAAAGGCTTTCACAGGTTCTTCATCACTCTGCACTCAGCCCTACCATATGGGATTGGCTCTGAGAATCTCACATCAGATGACTGACAAACATGTCATAGTACACTGATCAGGTACCAGATCCTGCCTCTCTTAATGATCTCCCACAGGGACATTGGAATATTCTAGGATATTTCCTGGAGCCCTCTATTCTACACAGGTACACTTCCAAGTAGAAGCAGAAGCTTGGATTCTCACTGGGACCCCTGCTCTGTCCAACCAACCTCTCTAGAAATATGATGTTCTAATCTCTCCTGATTAGAACATTTCAAGGTCTCTCCCTGTGCTAATTTAGTAAAGGTAAAAGAGAAACAAGAAAGAGCAAACTATGCAGGGAGCAATATATAAGATTCCTTTACTTAACGTATTTATCTGATATACCCAAATACTGAGAAATATAGATTCATTTCATAATGGTCAAGGAAAGAGGAGGAGGAACCTCCATGCCAACAGTATATATAAAATGGAATCAATATTGCATAAGCTCCAGCTTAAGCTTAGCTACGAGGTACTAACCCTTCTCATAAAGAAGCAATAGTTCTCCATCATTTGAAGCACACTGAGGACTCAGACAGCTGGACACTGAAGGTGTAGCCTCCTCACTCGAATTCTGTACCTGCATCACAGAGTAGTGAAATATTCCCAAAGAATTATTAAGGATGAGGGGGGGAGGCGAAATAAAAAAGATGAATCCATAGTCTGTCCTACCGTCTGTTCTGTTGGATATTACCACCATCTTGGCCCAATATGACCTTCCCACTTTTCTCTGGGTCTCCCTACTTTCCACCTCCATCCTCTCATTATATCTTACCTACACTTGGGAACGACTCTAGTTTTTCCACTTATCTTTATCAACAAGTAATCCAAATAGCAACTGTGTATATAACTCCTTAGAAACCTCAGGTCTGACTCAGTAATAATACATGACCTTCAAAGTCCAAAGTTTTCCTAATTCCCTTTATTATTATTTTTTTTCTAATTTCCATGTACTTACACTCTTAAGACCTCCACTGTTCTCAGGTTCGTCTTCCCTGCAAAATCTGTCAACCTAGACATAGACTTAAGTACCACCCACTAATTATCTCCTAGGGAATCCAATTTTTAAAAAAGCCTCAGCAAGCCTTATGGACTTTATTAAAGACTCTTTAAGATAACCCATGGGAGATAGCAGCACACCCACAGATATCTATCTAATACACCCTCAGAGTAATTTTTTTTTTCTCTTTTATAAAGTCTCTTCTGGCCAATGAAGACTCTCAGCTCTTCTTCTTCAACATATGCAGTGTCTCACCCTTCTGATTGCTCTCTGCTCTATCCCAGGTCCACTCCCTTTCCTGATATTACATTCTTTCCCAATTTTGTATGTTAGTAAAATCAAATAACATAAAATACAACATGTAAGTTATTATAAAGTGCACCGTTCAGTGATATTAAATGCATTCATATTATTGGGCCATCAACATCACCATTTATCTTTCTAATTCTTTTCTACGTTTTAAAACTGTAACTCTATATCCTTTAAATATAACTTTCCTTTTTGTTCCATAACCACCTGAAAAGCATCATTACCCTCCCAATTTCTATGGTTTTGACTACCCTAAGTACCCCCATAAAATTGAAATAAGTAGTTGTATTGTTATGACTCACTAAAAGTCACAAAAATGGCATTTTTGGTAGCTAAATTTCCTCAAGATTCATCCATGTTGTAGCATATTCCTAGATCTTTTCCTTCTTAACACTGAATAATATTGTATTATATGGGTATACCACACTTTGCTTATCCAGGAACTAGTGGATGAACACTTAGGTTGCTTTCATATTTTAGCTACTGTGATTATTACTGCTCTAAACACTGGAGTACAAATAGTTCTTTAAGACCCTGATTTCAATACCTTTGGGTATACCTCATAGTAAAATTCCTGGATCATGTAGTAATTCTATTTTTCAATATCTGAAAAATTGCCATACTCTTTTGCAAAGCAGCTGTATCATTCTGCATTCCCTCTGACATAGCACAATGGTTCCAACTCCCTCACATCCTCACCAATAGTTGTTTTCTGCTTGTGTATGTGTGTGTGTGCTTGTGTGTGTATGCATGCACACAAATATATAAACATGCATTTAGTGATATGGAGCATCTATTCAAGTGCTTAGTCATTTGTACATCTTTTGGAAGAACCATCTATTGAAGTCTTTTATCCATTTTTGAATCAGGGTGTTTGCTTTTTGTTCAGTTGTAGGAGTTCTCTGTATATTCTGAATAGAAATCTCTTGTCAGATAGATGGCTCTGAAATATTTTCTCCCATCTTGTGGGTTGCCATTTTATTCTGTTTACATTTCTTTGATACACATTTTTTTTAACTTATGTACTGCAAATTGTTTATTTTTTTTGTTAGCTGTACCTTTGTTGTTCCTTCGTTTCATATGGAGGAAAACACTGCCAAATCCAATATCATGAAGCTCTTGTCCTGTATCTTCTTCTAAGACTTTTTATATTATTAGGTCTTATATTTAGTTTCTTCATACGTTTTCATTAATTTTTGCATATGATGTTAGGTAAGGGTCCATCTTCCTTCTTTTGCATGTTGACCACAAGACTTCTCAGCACCATGTGTTGAAAATACTATCCTTTCTACTTTGAAAAGTCTTGGCAACTTGTCAAAAATCATTTGGCCATATATCAGGGTTTATTTCTGGGTGTTGTATTCTATTCTATTCTATTGGTCTTGAATAAGGGAGAAAATAGCATAACCTATCCAGGTTGATGAAGAACATAAAGAAAGACCAGGACTGAGAATTAGGAGGGCAATATAAAACAGCAGGGAGTAAAAGACAGTGTGAGAGAAGATCTTGTATTTGCGAGTTCATGGAAATAGGATCATGCTAAAACCACTAAACGCCTGACTTTGAACAATACGGTAAATGTGCCAGCAAGAAACATAACACTTACCCATCTCTGGGAAATATAGTATGGGCATAAAGATAAACTACACACAAATATATTAAAAAGGGAAGGGTTTTCATGGTGTGAGAATATTGTGGCATTTGAAATACAATTTACTTCTGTTCTACCATTGTCTCTAAAATTTATCAAAGTGTATATACAAGCAATTCCAATCCTGGTAATGTGCTTGACAGGTTTATATATGAACTTCAGTAGAGCAGTAAATGTACATTCATAGTAGGACTGTTCCCTAAACCAAAAAACAAAACACAAAAACTGCAAAGACTAGAGTTCACTTTGTCAACACACATACAGATGCAATGATGGTTAACGGTCCGAAAACAGAAGGTGAGCATGGGTGCAAGAGGTTAATCCCCAGGCTGGGGTGGGGTGCAGAGTTTGAAGGTAACACAAGTAGAAAAGGCTTTTGTCCTATCCTTGATTTTTGAGGTATGGAAATTCACAGGTCACTACCTTCATTTCAAACTGAATGAATGCACTATTCAATTTTTTTAAACAGGCGAAGTAAACATGAGTGATAATAAATTTCAAACTGTCGCTAATCAAATAAGATACTAAGAAAACTTAAATAATATGATTTAAGAATGAAGTAGAGAGATTGTCCAACATGGTAGCATTCAAAGACCCAGAGCTTGATGCCTCTCATGGGCACACCAAAGTCACAACTGTTTACAGAACAGCAATTGATGAAAAAGGCCGGGACCTACCATAAAAGATGTTTTACAGCTAAAGATATAAGGAAGGCACCTCGACAAGACAGAAAGGAAGGGCAAAATCTCAATAGAGTCAAGACCCATACCACCAAGTGGGTGGCCCACAAATGGGAGAATAATTACAATTTCAGAGGTGCTCCCAGGTAGCAAGGGGTATGAAGCCAACATCAGGCTCCCAAGCCCAGGGATCCTGTTGTGGAAAGAAGAGTTCCTAGAAAGTTGGGCTTTGAAGACCAGTAGTGCTTATTTTCCAGAGAGCCAGAGGGTTGTGGGAAATAGAGATTCCACTCTTAAAAGATGCTCACAAAATCCCACATGATCTGAGAATCAGAACAGAAGCAGTCATTTGAAAGGATCCCGGGTCACACCTACCTCCTGAGCTTGGAGAGTCTCCCAGAGAGGCAAGAGGCAACTACAGCACAGCCTCAGGGACAGAGACACTGGCAGCAGCCATTCGGGGGAGCTCCTTCTACCTCGTGGACGCTGGTAGCAGCAAGCATAATTTCAGAATCCTCCCTGTAGCTTATCAGCCTCAGGACCGAGCCCCACCCATTTCCACCAGACTACAGACACAAGTACTAGGATGCTGCAGGCCAAGCAACTAACTGAGCAGGGGCATAGCCCCATCCACCAGCAAACAGGCTGCCTTCAGATCCTCTCAGTGCACAGCTGCCCCTGGACATGGGTCCAGCCACCAAAAGCCCCAGGACCAGCCTCCACACCTCAGTGGACAGGCACCAGCCCCAGAGTCCCTGGCCCCTCTGACAAGTGAGCCTGCTCTGGCCTTGGAGTCAGCCTCACCATCGGCAGGTGGTAACTGCACAGGGACTGGATGGAGCTTGGACCTACCCAACAGCAAACCTGCTTTAGCAGTGGGATCAGCCTCATACACCGACAGGCACACACCAGCTCCAGGGATACCACAGCCCAGCAGCCTGTGTAACCAGGCCACTTAATTGCAGGCCAGAAGCAGCCATGGACTCAGCTGGGTCCTGACCCTGCCCATCAGAATGCCAACACAAGATTAGGGATACCCCCGGCCCTGCAGAGAGCTGTGTCAGGAACAGTGATCCAACACCAACTCTGTGGCTCCTGGGCCCTGCAGCCAGAACGCAGAACCTGTCTCTTCCTCCCAGTAGCCAGCATAGCCCCAGAACCAGTGACTGGGCACTAGCCCTGATATCACCTGGACTGCAATTCTACCCATAAGTGAACCAGCACCAGATTTGGTGTCCCCCAGAGTTGTGCAGCCAGCTGCCTTATGATTTAGTCTCACCAAGCAGCACAGACAGCCTCCATACAAGGCAGAGCCTGGCAAACAAGCAGTCTGGGGGCAGCCAAGCCTACCAGACTACCCACAGTAGTCAGCCCACCACAGCAGAAGAGCCCAAGCAGCCCACATAGGGGGTACATACACCTAGAATATATAGCTCTAGTGACCAGGGGAGAGGGGGCTGCTGGGACCCATAGGACAGCTCCTACAAAAGGCCACTTCCCAAAGGTCAGGAAATGTAACGAACCTACTACACACATAGCAATAAAAACAGGAAGTTAAGAAAAATGAGGTGACACGGAAACACGATCCAAATGAAGGACCAAGATAAGAATTCAGAAGAAGATCTAAGTGAAGTGGAGATAGCCAATCTCGTCAACAAAGGGTTCAAGGTAATGACTGTAAAGATGATCAAAGAACTCAGGAGAAGAATGGACGACCAGAGCAAGAAGTTAGATTTTTTTTTAAAAAGAGTTAGACATTAAAGAACAACAAAACAGAGATGAGGAATACAATAACTGAAATGAAAAATACATTAAAGGAAACTACTGTAGACTAAATGATACAGAGGAATGAATCAGAAAACTGAAGGACAGAGTACTGGCAATCACTGAAGATGAACGGTAAAACAATAGATTAAAATGAAATGAGGAAAGTTGAACAGACTTGTGAAACAACATCAAGTGTACTAATATTTGCATTATACTGGTCCCAGAAGCAAAAAGGAAAGACAAAGCAGTGTAGAGCATACCTGAAGACATAAGAGTTGAAAACTTCCCTAACCTGGGAAAGAAAACAGACATCCAAGTCCAGTAAACACAGTAAGGCCAAAACAGGATCAACCCAAAGAGGACCACACCAAGACTCATTGTAATTAAAATGGAAAAAAAAATAAAGATAAAAAGACACTATTAAAAGGAGCAAAGGAAAAGCAACAAGTTACAAACATGGGAAATTGCACAAAGTTATCTGCTGACTTTTCAGGATAACCTCTGCATGCCAGAAGGGAGTGGCATGGTATATTTAAAGTCATGAAAGGGAAAAGCCTATAAGCAAAAATACTCTACCCAGCAAGGCTCTCCCTCAGCTTTGATGGTGAGATCTAACGTTTTACAGAGAAGCAAAACTAAAAGAGCTCAGCATCGCCAAACCAGCTTTAGGAGAAATCTTAAAGGGGCTTTTCTAAGTGAAAAAGAAAAGGTCACGATTGAAACATAAAAATTAGGAAAGGAAACTTACTAAAGGAAAAACCTCATTGGTTAAGGCAAATATTCAACAAAGGTAGTAAATCAACCATGGACACAGCTAATAGGAAGGATGAAAAAAAAAACAGTAATAAAATCATCTATATTCACAATAAGAAGTTAAGGGACACACTAAACAAGTAGATGTAAAATACAAGGTCAAATTCAGTAACTGTGGGGGAGCAGAGTAAAAATGCAGGGTTGTTAGTGTCCATGTGAAATTAAGAGCTCAGCAACTTAAATAATCTCACACACACACACACACACACACACATCTGAAAGAAATCCAAACATAATATTAAAGATAGTCCTCACATCACAGATGAAGGAAATAAAAGGGGAAGAAAGGAACACTGAAGAAATTAAAGAGGGATTCTAAAAATACCCAAGACGAATGAAAATGAACACACAATGATCCAAAATCTATGGGACACAGCCAACGCAGTTCACAGGGGGAAGTTATAGTGATACAAGCTTATTCTTAGGAATCAAGAAAAATATCAAATAAACAACCTAACATTACACCTGAAGGAATTAGAAAAAGAAGAAAAAACAAAACTCAAAGCTGTCAGAAAGAAAAATTAAGAAAACTATACCATATGCAATGACATCAAAAAGAATAAGACACCTAGGAATAAACACACCTAAGCAGGTAACAGACATGTGCTCAGAAATCTATCAGCCATTGGTGAAAGAAGTTGAAGACAACACAAAAAGATGGAAAAATATAGCATGTGCATCGACTGGAAGAATTAATACTGTTAAAATAACCATACTACCAAACACAATCTACAGATTTAATGCAATTCCTATCAGAATACCAAAACATTTTCACAGAACTTGAAAAAGTAATTTTAAAATTTGTATAGAAACACAAAGACCCCAAATAGCCAAACAATCTTGAGAAAGAACACAGCTGGAGGCATCAGGCACCTTGACTTCAGACTATACTGCAAAGCGACAGTAATCAAAGAGAAAGGTACCAGAGCAAAAAGAGACACAAAGATCACTGGAATAGAATAGAGATCCCAGAAATAAGCCCACACACTTATATTTAATTGATTTATGACAAAGCAGGCAATATGGAGAAAAAACTGTCTCTTCAATAAGTGGTACTGGGAAAACTGGTCAGCTACATGGAAAAGAATAAAATTAGATTATTTTAGCACACCATATATAAAATAAATGCAAAACTGAATAAAGACCTAAATGTAGGACCAGAAACCATAAAACCCCTAGAGGAAAATATAGAACATTCTTCAACATAAATGATAGCAACAGTTTTAGGTTCAGTCTACTAAGGCAAATGAAACAAAAGCAAAAATAAACAAATGGGACTTCACTAAACTTAAAAGATTTTGCACAGCAAAGGAAACCAAAGACAAAATGAAAAGACAACCTGCTGAGGGAGAGACCATATTTGCACATGATAAGAGGTTAACATCAAAAAAGATGACCAAGCAAGGGTTCATACCTAAATTACAGAAACAGCACATACAACTCAATATCAAAAAAAATACCCAAAATCTTTTTTAAAAAAATGAGAAGACCTAAATAGACATTTTTTTCCAAGGAAAAACTACATATAGACAGCCAGAACTCACAAAGATGCTAAACATAGTTAATCGGCAGTAAAATGCAAATCAAAACTATGAGATATATCACCTCAGTCTTGTCAGAATGGCTGTCATCCAAAAGATCACAAATAACAAAGGTTGGTGAGGATGTGGAGAAAGGGAAACTCTTTTACACTCTTGATGTGAATGTGAAGTAGTGCAGCTACTGTGGAAAGCAGAATGGAGGTTCCACAAAAAACGAAAAATAGAACTACCATAATATCCAGCAATTTCACTGTTGGGTATATCAGAAGAAAACAAAAACACTATTTCAAAAAAAATAACTGCACACCAATGTTCATAACAGTGTTATTTGCCATAGCCAAGATATAGAGTCAAACTAAGTGTTCATCAATAGCTTCGTGGATAAAAAAGATTTTTTGTGATGACTTCAGCAAAAAATGAAATTTTGCCATTTGCAAGAACATGGATGGATTTGGAGGGTATTATGCTTAGTAAAATAAACCGCAGAGAAAACAAGCATGGTATGTTATGAGAAAAAAAGCATGGTATGGTATGAGAAAACAAGCATGGTATGTTATCACTTACATGTGGCATCTAAAAAATTGAATACAATAACAACAAAAAAACAGACTCACAGATTAAAGAACAGACTAGTGGTAACCAGCAGGGAGAGATAGGGTGGAGGGGCAAAATAGTGGTAGGAGATTTTGAGGTACAATCCACTATGTATAAAATCAATAATCTACAGTGATGTACTGTATAGCATGGGGAATATAGCCACTCTTTTATAATAACTATAAATGGAGAAGAACCTAAATATTTATGAATCACTATGCTGTACCTCTGAAACTAATATAATAATGTAAATTAACTATAGATCAATAAAATATAAAGTAAGAAACAATAAAGGGGAGACACAGATTATTAGATAGAAATCAATTAAATAAACACAAGTTTTGGAAATCAAGGAATTAAAAAACAACACGTAAGACACAACATTGGCATTTAAAGTGTACAATCTATTCATTTAAAAGAAATCATTTAAGTGGTAAAAAATGGTACCCATTCTCACAATTTTGTATATCTAGGATAAATTATTATCTACAAAAATATGTTACAAATATTCACTCAAAAGGAAAGAGAAAATTGGGATAAACCCATTTTAGTATCCAAATTTAATATCAAAGTCTCTATGCAAAATTGATTTGAATAAGTTCTGTTAGCCACTTCTAGTTTCTTTGTGATGTAAAATCTTTTAAAGCATAAAAATCAGCCTTTCTACATTATTCCATTAGACATACATAGAAGTTAAAAGAAATGAGAAGACAGAACAATCAACCAGGAAGGTGAATTTACTGAGAAACAGTCATTCGTTCTCCCTCCTCCTTTTCTTTTCCTCCTTTTCCAGGTCTCTTTCGGTTCCGATCAAGAGAAATCTTGAGAGTTCTGAGAATATTTCTTTGAGGGCTTCAAATCACCATACCTACATCCTCTGCCACAACTACACACACGGGAACAAAAATAAACCTCTGCTATCTACTCACGTAGGAGGGATTCATGCAAAATAAACTCCTACATGGAGACCAAAAGGTGAGTTTTCTACCTGTTCTTTCTAATGTCCTTCCATTATAGTAAATCCCACACATTATGAGGAAGAAACGGTTATGTGAGCTTTTCCTTGAAGTCAAAAAACTAGCATTCATTTCAAGTACCTGGTGATCATAGGGTACAGCCAGGGAAGGTGCCATCCCCCTTGGGGGGAGGGGCGGTGGATGGGCTCCCGCACCCATGCACCTCCTGATGCACAGATTCTGGAGAAACAAAGGGCAGTCACACCGCAGTCAGCCTGTCAGGCTGTCGGGCCACTGGGCAACCCGACCAGCCTGGAAGTGCCCCATCAGTTTGCTGAAAGCAAAACCCTGTCCCCCCTGTGAAGCCAGGCAATTTGGGTCAGAGAGTCAGAGGAGACCGGTAATCAACTCCTCCTCTCTGCTCACCTCCTTGGGGTTACAGCAACCCCATCTCCAAACCCAAATCTGACCCTGGAGTGCCAAACTGGGAGTGGCAGGTGGGCTCTGCCGGTGCTTCAGCGCCCTCTGGAGGTTGTCTGCTCTAATGGCAACTCTCAGCCCTTCCTCCTCCTCCTTCCCTAGTCCTGGGGGCTGCCTTGGCCTCCTGCAGCTGCTGGCCTGAATTCATTCTTCTTTTTTCTCCAATTACAATGAAGAGTCTTTCAGAGGTTTGGAATCTCTTGAAGAAGGAAGATCTTTTAGCCAATACACCTTAACCGTGAGAAGTTGGTTTCAAGAATGAACCTGAAATACTGTATTTTTCTCCTGATGATTCCAAGGAGAGACAGCTCAAGTTTTCTAAATCATAAGAAAAACCAAGGTAAATATGATATTCTGAGCCAGAAATGAAAAAGCAGTTTTTAGCACCCCCTCCTCATGACATATGACCGGGATTTAAATCAATCAACTGCCACTGGTTTTTAAATCAAGTGACCCAACTTTAAATCCATCAGCTGCTTCCCTGTAACTCACGTGACTTGGCTTTGAATAGTAAGAAATGCAGAGGTATAAAAATGATGTTCTGAACAATAAATGGAAAGACAACATTTTAGGAAGTTTTTTCCTTTTCGAATGGACCATTCATTGCCTACAGAATAAAGGATTCCCTTGTGGATTTCTGGAACTGTAAACACATACATTGTCTCCGTTGGCTTGATTGACTTAGATTTTGGGTTTCTTCTTGTTGTTGTTGTTGTTGTTAACATCTTTATTGGAGTATAATTGCTTTACCTTGTTGTGTTAGCTTCTGCTGTATAACAAAGTGAATCAACTATTCGTATACATATATCCCCATATCCTCTCCCTCTTGTGTCTCCCTCCCACCTTCCCTATCCCACCCCTCTAGGTGATCACAAAGCACTGAGCTGATCTCCCTGTGCTATATGCAGCTGCTTCCCAATAGCTATCTATTTCACCTTTGGTAGTGTATATATGTCCATGCCACTCTCTCACTTCATCCCAGCATACCCTTCCCCCTCCCTGTGTCCTCAGGTCCGTTCTCTACATCTACGTCTTTATTCCTCAGCAGCGACTCCTGCTAGGGACGGATACTTCCTTTTATGCTCAGGGAAATCCCCTAGTTTGAATATGATTTGAGTTTGATCCTGTGAAACCATCAGAACTTCCCACCAGAGATAAATGAGGAGATTCTGGCCTTTATTAGTATGCATGATGAACACGGGTGTCCTGGCTGTACTTGCCAACCCTCCTATTTTACCCACCTATTTTTATCCACCTTCCTCCCTGTGAGTACCTTTGACCAACCCTGAGTTCAGACTCCTGACCTATTACAGTGACTTTGTCAGCCTTTCTTTAAAAATGGACAGGTAATAAAACGAATTTAACCTAGAAGCAGCAGCTCAGTAAGGGAAATAAAATCATCAGAAGTTATCTAATCACAGCCACAGCCATCCAGGGCTCTGTCTTACCTGCTGGGTCATAAGAATGGGACCTTCCTAAACTTGAAGGGCATCCAATCAAATAAGTAAATGTCTGCTCACCTCTGGCTCTTGGAGGGATTGCTAGGCACTCTACCCAGTGTATACTAACTGCAAACCACTGTCATGGTTGTGAAACACCTATGTTCCAGGAAAGCTTTTTGGGGTGCATGGGGAAGGTTTCTTTTTGACATCAAGCAAAAAATAAATCACCAAGCTCTTTGAGCACAGGGGTTCTTAAGAGGGCAGTAGAAGGAAGGAATGGGCAGAAAAGATGATCTCCAGTGAAGTGAAGGCCGTTTTTCCAAAAGAGTAGGATTTAGTCTCAGTTTAAGGAGAACACTTTTAAATAGCTGGGACAGCTCCAAACTGCAGTTTAGGGAACGAGTGCTTCAAAAGAACAGTGCTTTAAAAGTCCTGGCAAGGCAGCAAGAGGATGAAGAGTTGGTTTTGCATAGTTTTGAACACAGGAGTAAAGAAGCAGAGGCATCTCTGACTAAAAGGCCCTGTGATCCTATGGCATCAATGGGTCAATTGCAGGGAAAAGGGGTGTGGGGGGCGATATTTCTCTCTCAACGTCTCCCAGGGCAGCCACCCTTCCCGACCCCACCCCCCCACTCCCTTCACCCTTCCTCCCTCCACTGTAGGGTCCCCAGGGACAGCACTTTTCAAGCTGGAGCCCTCAGGCACCATCTCTGCTGTCTGGATTCTTCCTGGAGCCTGGCACGTTCTGGAACAGGAAGGCGGGTCTGCAAGGCCGCTGTGGTGCAGTCGGACCTGGAGGCCTGGAGGGGAACTGGAGCCCTGAAGCCCACCCACGTCCTTGAAGCCGAGGGAGGAACACATCCTCCTAACACTACTTCTCAGGGGTCAGCGTGCTCCCCACCCGACGGTGATCCATACTCACTTGAGGCAGCAAGGACTGCCTCTAACTGGCCCCCTCGATTCCACCTTAAGGGTCCTCGCACATGTGTGATAGCACAGGCCCCGGATCTCTTTAGTCAGCTGAGGCCAGTGCTGCCGGCATCCCTCCAGTCCCATCCCCCAGCCCCTCCCTTGGGATTGTATCTAATAGAAGAAAGAGCACAGAGGAATTGGCTGAATCAAGGGACCTGGGAGCCTGGGGATGAGTTTGAAGACCGAGAACCTAAGGTGCAATTAAATATTATTGGAAACTCTTGTGGAGTGTGTGGGGGGGGAGGTTAGGAGGCTGAGAGGCTGAGTCGACTTGCTGAGTCCAGCCCCAGGACACCACACAGCCCTGTCCCCCTTTCCCTGCCATCAGATAAGCGGTGCCGCAACTCCAGCCGGGACTCTGCACTTCCCCCTCCCTGATTCTCCAGAAGAGCAGGTGGCCCCCCTCTGAGGGCAGGGGCAAGACAACGGACCAAGTCCCCCTGCACTAAGGCGCTACTGGAATCTCTTCCTGAACAGCAGTGCTGGCTTGGAACGAACCCGTGCACCGCCAAAGTTGGTCTCGTCCTGCAGCTGAGGGACGCAGGCTTTAAGTCAGCTGCCTTGGCTTTAAATCAATCAGTCCCCCCTTTATTCAGGTGACCCGACTTTAAATCACTGTGTGCCCCTCAAGCCTGCCACTTCAAAAGTTGGGAACTTCACTTTGATCCCAACACCTCACACAGCTGAATGCACACTGTAGTCACCCCAAGCCTGGCTTAGAGGCAGGATATAAGGTAAGGGGATGGGCTGCACACATGGTGAGGAGGGTGCACTTCATGTATCAGAAGGGTCCAGGTACTCTGGATACAGCAAGCAGTGCACGATACAGCAGCTCCCTGGCAAAGCTGGTGATGCACAGGGGGAGCAGGCACACCCAGGCACGCAGAGGTTCCAGGCCGGGAGCTGGGGCACAGCCAGCCGGGAGGGTGTGAAAGCCAAGGATCTGAGCCTTCTTGAGAAAGGCAGACACAGAGGATGGATGAGAAACAAAGACCAGATGAAACATGGATTTGAAAAGCAAACCCTGCTCTTGAAATTGGGGTGGGGTCACCCCAGATTTGAGTCTTCTTACGCCCCAGTACCTAGTGCTTTGGCATTTGCCCAATTACTTATAAAATGTGACTGATAATATCTAAACCACAGAATACTGCATTTGGAGTGGTTTTGCGTGTTTATGTTTCTATAGTGGAATAATCTTTTCTACAAGAAAAATGTACACAATCTGAAATAAATTCAAACCCCTCTTTAAAAAGTACTATATCGGACTTTCCTGGTGGCTCAGTGGTTAAGAATCTGCCTGCCAAGGCAGGGGACATGGGTTCGAGCTCTGGTCAGGGAAGATCCCACATGCCGCGCAGCAGCTAAGCCCATGGGCCACAACTACTGAGCCTGCAGACCACAACTACTGAAACCGGCGCGCCTAGAACCGGTGCTCCACAACAAGCGCAGCAGAAGCCACCGCAATGAGAACCCCGCGCACCGCAACAAAGAGTAGCCCCCGCTTGCCGCAACTAGAGAAAGCCTGCGCATAGCAACGAAGACCCAACGCAGCCAAAAACAAATTAATTAATTAATTAGTTAACTATTTTAAACAAAAGTACTATATCCTTCAGTACAGCTTCTCTGGGAAGAACACAGAGATGGCGTAGGAGAGTGAGAAAGACCAATATTTAGTGCACATCTCTCATGCAGGTGCTCTGCTGGCTCAGATAGATTTATCCCCACTTTACAAAGGAGGAAATAATCTCAGAGAGGTTTAGTAATTTTCCCAAAGCCAAACAGCTATGGAGTGGCAGAACCAAGATCTGAACCAAGTCTGTTACCTTCAAAGCCTAAGTCCTCATCACAACAAAACTCAATTAATATTTACATTTATCGAATTAGATTGCAACCTGGGGAGTTCTTGGCACAATCCTGAATAAGAGTGAGAAAGAAAGAAATAGCATTTTTCTTACAGTCAACCCAAATTTTTGGAGCAGCTGCTAGATGCCTGGTCCTTTTTGGGGTTCAGCAGTGATTAAGACAGGAAGAGTCCTGCTTTCATGAACCACGTAGTGGGGAGGAGAGACGGGTGCAACTTGGGTGAGGGATTTCACCTTGCTGGACCTCTGTTTTGTCATCTGGAAAATGGGATGGGTGTTCCTCATTTTCTGGGATTGTCCAGCCCTCACACTCTCTGATTCCATAAGAAGCATTTGCTTTCCTGTTTCTTTAAAATTCATTCAGGCCGAGAGCTGGGATGAATGTTGTTAGCTGCTCCCCAAAGCACTCTTTTCCCACCCTTTTCCTGTGATGAATGTTGTTAGCTGTTCCCCAAAGCACTCTTTTCCCACCCTTTTCCTGTGATCAGGTCTTTCCCGAAACATGACTCACAGTCAGTCAAGTCACAGAACCTAAGGGGCACCCAGCAGAAAAATTCCAACCCTTGCTTCCCAGGAGCTCTGCGGTTTACTTGCCAGGTAAACTTAACTCACCTGGCACAAGGTGGCCATCCCTGGTTTCACATCAACATGATCTCAGGCACAAACCTCCTTGTTTTTCCATTATGTCTTTAAGTAACTTGTTGAAACAACTGCACAAATATGACACAGATATAAAATCAGGCATCTTCTGCCCCCAGTGCCTACTAATAAATGATTTTCTGCTACTTTAATGATAAAGATAGAACATTTCAACATTCTGCTACCCTTATTATTTGTCATTTTTGTTGATATTTCTATTGACTACATCTTTCAATATTTTAACAATGGAACATTTATTTAGGGTGTTCCAGACCCAGCCTTTAGTGGTAAAGGTTTTGTTGTTATATTTCTATTATGTTTCCTTTAAAAATCATTATCCTATTTAAATGGATTAAGTCAATTATATAGGCATTTATCTTATGATATTGATGAAATTGATACATAGAGGGCAGTAGTACAAGTTCATTGGACTTGAGAACCTCTATTAGCACAGTTAAGTATAAATATTATCTATATGTAAACCAAAGTACAGGCCGAGTGAGATTCTCTGACTTTTTTCCACTGTCTGCCCCTCAAGCCTGTGAGAAATGGAATAGTTCTTGCCCTATCAGTAAACAAAGGATGTCACAGTCTTCAGCACTTGCAGCCCTCCAATGTGAGCCGGCGGGCCCTGAGGCACTCAGGATATGCAAATACAGAATGCAGGCCCCAGAGAGCTGAGGTGCATATCAAAGGAAGGATTTCAGTGAGCCCAGGCAAAGAAAAGCGCCGCATTCCTCACCTTGGGAGAGCTGGTTTTCCTTAGTTAACAATCACCTTTTGATGTTCCCCATTACCTGAGCCGTCCCCTGCCCTGTCCCCTCCTCCCAGTACTTTAGCTCAGGGAGGAAGGAGCGCAGAGGGACTTGGCTGAATAAGGGGCCTGCGCGCCTCGGGAGGATTTTTCAGCCGCTTTCCCCGCAGTCGGGAAGAGGGGCGCTGACTCTGCAGCCGGACCCTGCGCCTCCCTTGCCCCGTTTCCCCTTAGGACGCTCAGGCCGACCCCCTCCTCACGCCCACCAGGCCTCGCGAGCCAGGACGAGGGAAGGGGCGAGAGGACGGACCGAAGTTCCCGGGGACCAGACGCTGGAGGCCACTCTTTCTGCACAGCAGCGGCGGGTGGCAGCGAACCCCTGCCCCTCAGAAGCTGGTCTTGTGCTGCCGCCCGGGCACCGGACCAGGCGGAAGCTCAGCGCCCACTTACCCGGCCCGCCGTCCCCGCGACTGTCATGGCTTCAGCCGGCGGGGCACCTCCAGAGCCCGCAGCCTCAGTGAGGTCGCCCTCCCCTCGGGCTCCGGGACAGTTCCGTGAAGGCGGAGGGAAGAGACCCCGCCTGAGCCAGGAGTTCCAGCTCTGAGGAAACGCGGGCTCTGTTCAGCGCGCAGTGGGTGGCACCGCTCTGCCCCGAGGCCTTCCGGGAGGGAGCGGGGCGGCGGGGGAGGGCGCCGCCAGGAGCGCAGGGCCCCGTCGGGGGTCCTGGAGGGGCGGCCCGGCCTGGGGGCCATGCCCATTGTGGCCGCAGCCCAGGCCTTTTTCCTGGAATCCTACCCAAAAAAATTAGAAAGATACACAGTCTATAGTAAATACTCACAAGTGATTGTTGCTGCTGTGCTCACTATTCTATTAAAGGTGTAAAATCCATAAAACACTTTAAGTTCAAAATTAAATATGAATTTTTACCTTTCTAATTATGTCTCTGATATTCACAGTTGTGGTTAATGAATCAGAGACTGTGGCATCACTAGTTAAAAATGAGCTTGTGAAAAAAATAGAACTCAGGCCCACCGGACCTACTGAATCACAATCTGCACTTTTACAATCTCCCCAGTGTACTCGTGTACCCATGAATAGTTGAAAGGTACATTTCTACCTCGACAGGTCTTTTCTCTGTGAGAAATACACACATTTTATCCAGTTTGATATAAATAAAACACTCAAAAATGCATATGCCTGTGTTGAAACCATCATTTTATCATTTCTTTTCCAGACAAGTATAGTCTCTATACTGGTTTTGTGGATCACATGCCATACTCTTTTCTTGTAGTTAGAAATAAGGTACAGAAAGTTACTTTAAAAAAAAAATTATATATATATATATATATATATGTATTAGTGGATAATTGAAGACACTCTTCTAAATTAAAACCTTCTCTTAACTTGCTGTTTTCTTCTTGGGTCATATTATGAACTCTTCCTGTGGCCACATGGCATCTGCACGTTTAATTTCAGGGACTGCTGACATTTCAGGATGTGGCCATAGATTTCTATCAAGAGGAGTGAGAATGCCTGGACCAGGATCAATGGGAATTGTACAGGGATGTGATGTTAGAGAAGTATAGGAACCTGCTCTCCTTGGGTGAGGATACCTTCCTTCCAGAATTCCTTATTCAACCACAGGGTTTGAAGTCCTTCATTTGTAAAATGTCTCCTGGAATCTTCTGCTTCCTACAATAGGGTTTCAGATTGCAACGTTTCAGGAAAGATTGGGAGTTTGTGGGTATAATTTATCTTATTCTTTTAAAATTGCAGCCTCCCTTTTAATATACTTTGTAACTGCTTGGGATGTGTCTATATGAACTGTGTACTATATGCTTCTCTTATACTCCTTACAATATTTTATTGTCTTATTTTCTCTAACAATTTTCCATGGATTCTTTGGGCTTAAGGTATATTAAAAGGGAGACTGCGAATCTGGGACTTCCCTGGTGATGCAGTGATTAAGAATTCGCCTGCCAATGAACTATGGGACCCGGTTCGATCCCCGGTCCGGGAAGATCTCACGTGCCACGGAACAACTAAGCCATTGGGCCACAACTACTGAGTCTGCACCCCGCAACTACTGAAGCCGGTGTGTCTTGAGCCCGTGCGCCATTTATATTTTGAGGAATAAAACCACTTCTGAGTGATTAAAATTTAGGCCAGCTAGTCAAAATGCTTTATCACCTGTTCTTCTAAAACACTGGTCAATGGAACAAGTTTTACTAGGGATAACAGTGTAATTGTATTCTGGAGTTCATATGGGCAATATGGTTTATGACCTTGATGCTGGATCACGACATTTCAACGGTATAACTGCTATTAATTGTCTGTTTGTTCAACGATTAAAGTCTCACGTGATCTGAGTTCAGACTGGAGTCATCCTGGTTGGTTTCTGTCTACTGCAGATTTCTTCCAGTATGAAAGGACAAGAGCAATACGGCTTCCTTTACAAAATGTCTTCAAACTAAATGATGATATAATCTACATTCAATTAATTTATACATACCCTACTGTAGAACAGGGCTCGTTACACTGGCAGAGCCCGGTAATTATGTAAAACTGAAACTTTTTCTGCACTGGTTCAAGTCCTCTTCCTAAGAATATGTTTATAATCAACATTCTTTCACAAATTACCCAATTTAATTCACCATAGCATTCCTCATATTAACTAAATGGAAAATCCTAGGCTATACACAAATCCAGAAAGGGCCAAAAATCATCAGCCGCCATGGATGATTACACCCCATTGCTGAGGCATTCAAATTACTTATTAAAGAACCACAATGTCCATCAACATCATCAATTTATATATTATTGCACCAATGCTAGCCTTAACCCTGGCTCTCACAACATGAATTCCTCTTCCCATATCTTATCCACTAATTAATATAAATGTAAGCATATTATTTCTATTAGCCATATCACACCTAGCCATTTATTCCATCCTCAGATCTGGATGAACTTCACATTCAAAATACTCACTCACTGGAGCTCCAGGAAAAATAGCACAGATGATCATCTCATATGAAGTAATGTAGCAGTTATTCTATTCTCAGTCTTACTGGTAAATGGATCATTTACACTTTCAACAGTAATTATTACACAAGAACACCTATGACTAATTTTCTCCTGACCCCTACCCAGAATTTGATTATCTCCGCAGTAGCAGAAATCCAGTGAAGCCCCACTTGATTTAACAGAAGTAGAATCAAAACCTGTACATGTCTTCAATGTAGAAAATGTAACAGGCCCATTCACCCCGTCCTTCCTAGAGAATATGTCAATTTCCCTATAATAAACGTTTCCACAGCAATCTATTTTTAGGAGCATTCGACAATCCCTAGGTGCCAGAATTATAGATTCTTTCATCTTGTAAATATAGTTTTCTTTAAAAAATAATTTTTATAGTTTTACTACCTTTAAACAAAATGTACTCCATTGCTGTGGAATATTCCTTCATAGGAGCGTGAATGGTTCATTTCTGCATCCGTCTGTGATGGCCTTCAGGTTCCTTCAGGTTTGGCTCCTGTGCCTGCAAGTCCATGTCCGTGTGTCCTGGTGCAGGGCTGGAGGGTTTGTGTTCAACTGGGAGGAGCACTGTGGGTCTCTGTGCACGGACTTCGCTATCTGAGGCCCGATTGCTTCAGAAGTGGTTGCATCCCCACGTTGCGTACCAGGCTTTCCATTGCTCCACATCCTGTTGATATTTGATACTATGTCTTTCATGTCTGCCATTCTGGTAGGTGTATGCACAGTATTTTGCTTATGGCTTTAATCCCTCTGTTGTTAGTGAAGTTGTGCATCTTGTGGTATTCATGGACTATTTCCTGTTGTTTTTTGAAAAGTTTTAAAAATTGTGGTCTGGTACACATAACATAAAATGTACTATCTTAAGCATTTTTAAGTGCACATTTCAGGGTCAGGAAGTAATTCACACTGTTGTGCAAACCTGACCACCATCATCCTCCAGAACTTTTTCATCTTGCAAAATTGAAACAGTCCCCATTAAACACTCTCTCCCCATTGTCCCTCCCTCAGCCTCTGGCCCTCAACATCCTACTTTATGTCTCTATATTTCCGACTGCTCTAGGGGCCTTGTATGAGTGGATCAAGCACTGTTTGTTTTTTTGTGTCTAGCTTACATCACTGAGCATAATGCCCTCAAGGTTCATCCCTGCTGCATCCTGTGTCAGAATTGACTTGCTTTTTAGGCTGAATAGCCTTTCCTTGTATTGATGGACCGTGTTTTTCTTCTCCATTCATCCATTAGTGGACACATGTAATATCTACATTCATTTCTACTGTCATAATATTTGTGGAATAAAATCAGAAAGTCCTATGAATCAAAAGTCATTTGCCATTAACTTTTTTCTTAAACTTTTTGTTGTGGAAAACATCAAGGCTAAGAAATGGGAAAAATACATGTCAGCTTCACTTGTGTTCAGGAATTAATGCTTTACGGATTCACTTTATTCCCTGTGTGTGTGCTATGCGTGTGCATGTGCCTGTTTGCATACATATGCTGTGCATGTGCATAGGTATGTGAACTTGCACACATTAGTGTGTGCATGGGCATATGGGTGCATGTGTGTTCACATGCTAGTGTGTGAATATATTTGTGCTGTGCACGTGCATATGTTTGTGTGTGTGCTGTGCCTGCCTGTGCGCACACCTGTGTGTTTGCTGGAACCACTTGCAAGTTGGCTGCAGACTGAATTGTGCCCCAGATATATCCGCACGCAGCTGCTCTAACAATCCTGCGTAGCCACGTAAAGGTCACAGATCTCAGGGATTTAAATGGATGGAGCAGGATATCCTGACACAGAGTTTGTCTTCCAATGACTGTCACTGTCTCAGTAACATCCTTCACAGCTTCTTTAAGCCCCATTCAGGGTCCAGTTTAGACTCCCATTACATTCAGTCACCTGTCCCAGGTCCCCTAAAGCAACATTGTCACCGTTGGAGAGCCCGGCCAAGGCTGGGGGTGCCCTTCCTGTTGGCCTGGCCTCCAGGCCCTGCCCTTGGCTCCTGTTTCCTCATATCTCAGCCAGGCCCCGACTTGGATGGGGCCACCACCTCTTTCCTCACAGGGTCACATGGCCCAGTCAAGGGGGTTCATTCTCCCCAAACACAGCATCAGGAGTCGGGGGCTGACAGTCCCACTGGGTCTCCTTCATGTGAGACCCTGTGCTGTTGAAAGAGCAGGCACCCTGCCCTCGGGAGTGGGGGACTGGGGGGCGACATGCTGCCCACGATGGGCAGGCGGGTCTCCGGGTGGGGCGAGCCAGTGTGGAAGGAGTTCCGCGGTGGGTTCTCCTCTCCAACGGCTTCTGTGCCCCTACCTCTCCCCGTGCCTCCCCTCGAAGACAGCGCGGTGCCCGGGATGGGAACCATGGGAGCCGTCAGCCACCGCCCCCTCTACACTCACACACACACGCACACGCACACGCACACGCTGCAGGGAAGCAGGACCTGAGTGCAGGGCTCTCAGCGGCCCTGAGCGCCCCGCCCGGAATCGGCCAGCCGAATGGACAGACCGGATCTCCCGGCCCGGACCATGCAGGACTCTCCTGACCTGGCTTGCAGTGTGGCCGCCTCCTTCTGGAAGCCTGGGAGGCTGGAATCAGGCCACTTCTTGTCTGTCCTGGCAGCAGACTGGGCTGCACTCTAAGAAGTTCGTGGCTCGCCCGTGGATCCTGACCATCAGGTGGCCAGAGACATTGGGAACATTTCTGTTTTGCCTGTTGAAATGTTTAATGACAAAGATTTTGTTCAGTTTCCTGATGTGGGTGTCCAAAGATGAGAGACCCATGTGTGTGATCTGTACCCCCTATGAGATCAGCCCTAAGCTAGTTTAAACATGATCAAGTTGTGTCTACATGGTAGATTTAGACCTCTGCATGTCCTGTCTACTGATTATGTTTAGAGCTGACCATGTGTTGTCTAGAATAAGAAGATTTAGACCTGACCATGTTCTCTGTACGCTAGGACTATGGGGACCTGGGTAGAGACCCGGCCTGGCCTCAGTACTGGGAAGCTCCGTGCCTGCATCTGAATGTCAGTGCTTAGATGTCTGGGGTCTGGAGATGAGGTGGGCTTGTGTACGTAACAGCCTCTCTTCTGAGTGTGGTGACCTGGTCCTCCCAAGGGTCAGTGCTATGGTCGGGGCCTTAGTCTTAATCCCTGCAAGGTTCACCTTCCCTGGGGCTCATGGAGAATCCTCAGCAGGACTACCTGGCAATAATTCCAATTTACCAGCACGTGCATGGTGCATAGGGAAGCAGGGTTAGCTGCTGAATTGATTGCAGGGCACGCAGATCGGGCAAAAGGCCGATGGGTGACAGCTGAGGATGCTGCTGAGCTCTCCCTCCAGTCTACCGTCCCTACTCAGCAGAGTCCAGAGCTGCCCCTCGGCTTTCAGCCCTGCTGTCCTGTGAGTTTTCTCAACATGTAAGTGAGACGAGAAAGGACTGAGCATGCCAGCACCAGGGTCGTGTGTTCAACTCTAGTATGAAAGCTGTAAAAACAGTTAAAATCACACAGAACCATAGTGAGAAGAGGAGGACTCCTCTGGGACAAGTGTGGGGAAAGGAGACCCACCTGACACTTTTTCCCATCCCAGGAGGTCCCAGGGACCCAGCTTGTTTCCACATTGGGGGAGCCCCCTGCAGAGCCATGGTGTCCTGACCAAGGGGACGTGTGACCCCAGGTGCAGGGTCTGGGGAGGTGAGGTCACCCTGGGACTGTGGACATGTGACCCAGGTGGAGGGGTCTGGGGAGGTGGGTCACCCTGGTGAGTGTGGATGTGTGGCCCCAGGTATAGGGTGCTGGGACTGTGTGGGTCTCACCATACCTGCATGGGTCAGGAGCACATGGATGGGGAGACCGCATATGCGCTCTTTGCCTGCAGTGTGTCCTGTCCCCTTTGAGATTTCCAACCTCTGCATTAAGGGTGTTGTCCTGATTAACCTGTGGTTCCTTTTCTTCTCTTCATCTTGTCACAATCATATGAGGTCAGGCATGTTTGAGTGGGTTGCTGCTCTGTGTTCCGGTGAGTGACAACACTTGGTGGTATCGTATTAATACTATAGCATATCATATGTCTAATCTATGGGGGTCACCACTGCCTGGGTCCCCCTGGACAGAGGTCAGGTGAGCACAGACTAGCCCCCCCTAAGAATGGTCTCCCACGTGCTCTGTGAGGGTACCGTGATGGCCCCTAAGGTAGGGGACTGTGTCTGGGCCTCCGACATTTGTGATGAAGGGGAGTCGAAATGGAATCTCAATTAACAAGACATTATCTTAAGAATTTATTTTAAGTGAAATAAAACACACGTCATATACCCTTTACCATCATCACCATTTTAAGTGCACGTTTCTGAGGCATCAGATAGATTCACTTTCTCGTGGAGCCATCACCACCATCACTAGAACTTTTCGTCCTTCAAAACCACAATTCCACAACCATGAAAGTCTCATTCCCCATTCCCTCCCACTGTCCCTGGCACCGATATCCACTTCAATCCCTGAGTTGTCGACTCCAGGGCACCCACTGGAGTGGAATCCTGCCGTGTTTGCTGACGGGTCATTTTGGAAGAGCTGACTTTCAATCTGAAGCTCTGCCTGTTCGCATCTGAAGAATCTGCATTTAAGGAGAGGGTGTATGAGGAAGGGGGTGTATGCGGGACAAAGGTGTCCGGGGTGCAGGTGAGCCAGGACCTGACCAGCTGCCTTTTGGGTCCTCTGGTCCCATGTCTTGGTCTGTGCCTCATCTGCATCATCACTGTCCCCGCTGCCACCGCTGGGGTGTTGTTGTCTGAGTGAGAGTCCCCTGGTGCCCCTGCTCTCCTCCCCTCCTCCTGCTGGTTGCGGAGGGAACTGCTTGCTGTGTGGTCTCTACTCCTGAGGCATGAAGGACCCTGTAGCATGGACCTGCAGAGTGTGGGGTGTGGTCCCAAGAGCATGGGGCCCACATAGGACACGACATTGGGGCGTGACAAGTGCTAGGGCTGCCTCATCACTGACAGGGAATGTTGCCCAGATCCTGCTCCAGAGGGCGTGGTGGGTGGCCTGGGACCCTAGAGGCCCCATTCCTATACTGGAGCTTGGAGAGGGCATCCCCATGGGCTGCAGATTCACCCCATATCTCAGCCATATCCCTCTGTCCTGTCTTTGAACTCAGGAAAACGAGATCTCTTGTCCACAACATAGGCCTGGTCCTGTTGATATAACGATTCTTTAAGTTAGGCGTCCTGGGATAGCAGCTCCTTTTAGGCCTGAGAAGGAACAACTCCGGAGTGTACAACGATTTCAGATGAAACTAATATTCAATGACTATCCCTAACTACTCGGTTGTTGACTTCTATTAGTCATTATTCTCCTGGTTTTAGCTCTGATGTGGGGATTACAGAGGAGTCAACATTTAAATCTTCGTAATCTGTGTATTTGTAGCTTCAGTATCATTACTGACCCATAGTTTTTTATGGTTTGGGAAGAGTTATTGATTTCATGTATCATGTAAAGGATTCACAATGATGATAGGGCAATTAAGATTACAATAATAGCTAGTAAATTGTTCACATTTTCTCTACCTGTGCATCTATTGTATGCAGATGAGTTTAGATGTCAATATTAGTGAAATGATATAGAGGACTAGAGAACTTATTTTAAAAATCACTATTAATGTGTGATGAAGAAAATGTAAAAGTTTTTCCATAATCGGTGATGTTGTATCTTGAGAGCCTAGATGAAATTGATATGCCTTAGTGATATACAGGATTTTAGCCTATCATTTAACTTTGACAAAGCTACATCACTTTTTACTTTTATCTCATTTATTGAGGAAGACATAATTGTTATGGTGTTGGCTTGAAACTGGTTGAAAAGGACTTGAGTCCTTCCTTATTTTACATTGACATAGGTAGGATCTTGAAACGTAGGATATGGTGGAGGACATCCGTGTAACCATTCTAGGTTAGGAGTAGCAATTTCCACTGCTAAGACTTCTTGTTTAGACACAAATGCTTTTCAAAGTATGAAGATTATTAGCATTACTGCTGCTACTGAGATGAATGAGCCTAAAGACAAAATATTTCATGTTGTGTGTGCCTCAGGGTACTCAGACTAACGTAGTGACATCCCTGAGAGGCCACGAAAGTGCTGCAGGAAGTCATATTTACTACTACAAATATACTTGTGAAGTGAATTTTTGCTCATGCTGAGTTAACTGTATAACCTGAGAATAGTGGGAATCAGTGTAGAAAGCCTCCTATAATAGTGAAGACTGCTCCCATGGACATTAGGTCATGGAAGTGTGCTACTACATAGTAAATATCCTGGAGGACAATGTCTGGGGATGAGTTGGCTAAGATGATTCCTGTCAAACCACCTACTGTAAAAAGAAAAACTAAAGCCTAAAACTCATAATATAGTGGGAGGTCATATAGTATTACCTCCGTGAACAGTTGCTAACCAGGGACTTCCCTGGTGACGCAGTGGTTAAGAATTCGTCTGCCAATGCAGGGGACACGGGTTCGAGCCCTTGTCTGGGAAGATTCCACATGCCGCGGAGCAAAAAGCCCGTGTGCCACAACTACTGAGCCTGCCCTCTAGAGCCCGCAAGCCACCACTACTGAAGCCCACGCGCCTAGAGGCCGTGCTCTGCAACAAGAGAAGCCACTGCAATGAAAGGGCCGCACACCGCAACGAAGAGTAGCTGCCGCTCACCGCAAACAGAGAAAGCCCATGCGCAGCAACCAAGACCCAACTCAGCCAAAAAAAAAAAAAAAAGAAAAGAAAAAGAAAAATTAAATAAAGAGTTGCTAATCAGCTAGATACTTTTACTCCTGTAGGGATAGAAGTAATTACGGTAGCTGATGCAAAGTGTGCTCCTGAGTCCACAGCTATCCCTATGGTAAACATATGATGGGCCCACAAGAGAACTCCTAAAAAACCAGTGGACATGACTCATACTATTCCCAGATAGCTGAAAGGCAATTTTTGTCCTAAATAGTATGTAATGATATGTGAGTTTATAACAAACCCTGTTAGGCCATGAATACAGACTTCAGGGTGAGCAAAGTATCAAAAGAGGTGTTGGTATAGGATTCGGTCTCCTCCTGCCGGGTCAAAGAAAGTAGTGTTTAGATTTCTATCTCTTAACAGCATGGCAATTCTGGCTGCTTGGACTGAGATTGGTAATTATAGTAATATGGCTATAGTTGTGGAAGATTAAACAAATAATGGTGTTTGGTATTGGGATATGACTGCTGGTTTTGTATTAAAGACTATAGTAATAAAAGTAATAATACCAAGAATTGAGGAGACACCTGCTAAATGTAAGGAGAAAACAGTTAGGTCGACAGAGGCTCCTGCATGGGCCAGATTGCAGGCTAGAGCTGAATACACGGTCCCACTGGTACCAGAACCAGCTTCTACTATTGGTGATATGAGTAGGAGTAAGAATGATGGGGGAAGTAGGCAAAAGTTTATATGATTTATTGGGGGAAATGCTACTTCAGGTGTCCGAGTTATTAGTGGCCCAAGTCAGTTTTCAAAAGCCTGCAATCATAACGGGTACAGCTATAAAGAAAATTATTACAAGTGCAGGGACTGTTATGACAACCTTACAGATTTGGGCATCTCCAAGTAGCGGTCCAGGTCAGCATAGCTCAGCCTGGATTAATATAATTAAGGTGCTGCCTGCTACTCCAGCTCAAGCACCAAATAGTAAATATAAAATGCCGATATCTTTGTGATTTGTTGAAAATATACAGCAGTGTATGAACAGAGGTAAAATGACTGAGTTAGCATTAGACTGTAAATCTGAAGACAGAGATTGAGCCCTCTTTCTGGCAAACCCTGTGGTGAATCAACAAATTGAATTGTAACTTCAGAGAAGCAGCTTCAATTCTGCCAGTGATTATCCTGCCTTTTTTTTTTCTTTTTTTCTTTCTCAAATGAAGGAGAAGTAGACTGAAGCCAGTTGACTAGAGGATTTGCCTGTTAACTAAAGTTTCCTGGGGTTAAAACTCATCAATCTCGTAAAGATTTGGCTTCAATACAGTGTTTGCTTTACATTCAATTGATGTAGAATAAAGTCTTGCAATCCTTATTTTTAGGAATTAAGTCAATTTCACTTGTTTAGGGTTTTGAAAGCTCTTGGTCTGAACTAACCTAAATTCCTAGTCCAGCACCGATAGAATGGGTGTTGTGTGTAGTAACCGTGAGGGTATTATGATTGGTAACGATAGGAAGGTTATTTCTTTGTATGTTGAAATTGTTTTGTGTTTGTGTTGTTTAATGAAGGGAATATAGTTAGTGATGTGGAGTATGTTAGCTGCAAGTAGAAATATATGCTGAGGACTGCTATGGTGGCTATTAGTGTTGGTAGAATGATGTTGTCGTTTTTGTTATCTCTTGGATAATTATTCATTTGCGTAGAAAGCCTGATAGTGATGGGCGATGTCCTAATGATACTATAATGGTGAGGAAAATGATTGTGATGGGAGGTGTTTTATCTCATGTGTGTGATAATGATACTCTTGTAGTACATGATCTGGGCATAAATAAGAAGAAGATAGTGTTGTTATGATATAAATTAGTATGTTTAGGATTGTTATAATCTGAATATACATTATAATAGCTGTTATTCATCCTATATGGGCAATTGATGAGGAGGGTGTAATATTTTCCAGGTGAGTATGGCGAAGTCTGCCTCAGCCTCCAGCTATGATTTATAATATCACTATGATTAATAGTATATTTAGGTTGATGGATGGTGACATGTGGTATAAAACTGATAGGGGTGCAATTTTGTCATGTTGATAGCATCAGGTCTGCTGTTCATGGGATGCCTCGTGTGACTTCAGGCACTCAGAAGTGAAATGGGGAAAGTCCTACTTTTGTGACAAGGGCGATTGTCATGAGGGTGGATGCTCCTGGATTAAAGATTCTTGTTATTCACTGTGCTCTTTGACCAGAGTATATTAGATTAATGATAATAGCCATTATAAGTAGTATTGATGTGGTGGACTGTTTTAGGAAATATTTGTTGGATGCTTCTGTAGCTTATGGGTTCATGTTTTTTACTAGAATGGGGATACCATTAACCAGTGTGAGCTTGTTATACAATTATATTTCCTGAGAAAATGGTCAGTAGAATGATGGTAAAAACAATGAGAGTTTATTAGCACAGGAAGGATATACAAAAATATTTTGGGGGTATGGGCCTGTAGCTTACTTAGAGAACTTTACTATATAGCATGTGGTGTAATGTGGTAGGTAGCATGGAGAATGTAAAATTATTAGGAAGAATTCAATTCCAGGAATAAGAGCATTGAAACCTCTATGATTTACTCTATCAAAGTAACTCTTTTGTCAGACATATTTCTTAAATTTGTGGTGGGTTGCCTGGTATGATGACAAGTAGTGAAAACTCTCATATACATAGGGTTAATGTTAGTCGTAAAAAAACTTTTCATAAGAGATGTATGCGTTGATCATATCAAAATTGTAGGTAGGAGGCTCAAATTCATAGAAAGGAGATTGTTAGATGTGTTTTAATGATGACTTGGGCTGTATATAATTCTGGCACCTAGGGATTGTCGAATGCTCTTAAAAATAGATTGCTGTGGAAATGTTTATTATAGGGAAATTGACATATTCTCTAGGAGGGACGGGGTGAATGGGCCTGCTACATTTTCTACATTGAAGACATATACAGGTTTTGATGCTACTTCCGTTAAATCAAGTGGGGCTTCATTGGATTTCTGCTACTGCGGAGATAATCAAATTCTGGGTAGGGGTCAGGAGAAAATTAGTCATAGGTGTTCTTGTGTAATAATTACTGTTGAAAGTGTAAATGATCCATTTATCAGTAAGACTGAGAATAGAATAACTGCTACATTACTTCATAGGAGATGACTGTCTGTGCTATTGTTCCTAGAGCTCCAGTGAGTGTGTATTTTGAATGTGAAGTTCATCCAGATCTGAGGATGGAGTAAATGGCTAGGTGTGATATGGCTAATAGAAATAATATGCCTACATTTATATTAATTAGTGGATAAGATATGGGAAGAGGAATTCATGTTGTGAGAGCCATGGTTAAGGCTAGCATTGGGGTTAAGGCTAGCAAGAGAAGCCACCGCAATGAGAAGCCCGCGCACCGCAACAAAGAGTAGCCCCCGCTTGCTGCAACTAGAGAAAGCCTGCGCATAGCAATGAAGACCCAACGCAGCCAAAAACAAATTAATTAATTAATTAGTTAACTATTTTAAACAAAAGTACTATATCCTTCAGTACAGCTTCTCTGGGAAGAACACAGAGATGGCGTAAGAGAGTGAGAAAGACCAATATTTAGTGCACATCTCTCATGCAGGTGCTCTGCTGGCTCAGATAGATTTATCCCCACTTTACAAAGGAGGAAATAATCTCAGAGAGGTTTAGTAATTTTCCCAAAGCCAAACAGCTATGGAGTGGCAGAACCAAGATCTGAACCAAGTCTGTTACCTTCAAAGCCTAAGTCCTCATCACAACAAAACTCAATTAATATTTACATTTATCGAATTACATTGCAACCTGGGGAGTTCTTGGCACAATCCTGAAGAAGAGTGAGAAAGAAAGAAATAGCATTGTTCCTACAGTCAACCCACATTTTTGGAGCAGCTGCTAGATGCCTGGCCCTTTTTGGGCTTCAGCAGTGATCAAGACAGGAAGAGTCCTGCTTTCATGAACCACGTAGTGGGGAGGAGAGACGGGTGCAACTTGGGTGAGGGATTTCACCTTGCTGGACCTCTGTTTTGTCATCTGGAAAATGGGATGGGTGTTCCTCATTTTCTGGGATTGTCCAGCCCTCACATTCTCTGATTCCATAAGAAGCATTTGTTTTCCTGTTTCTTTAAAATTCATTCAGGCCGTGAGCTGTGATGAATGTGGTTAGCTGCTCCCCAAATCACTCTATTCCCACCCTTTTCCTGTGATCAGGTCTTTCCCGAAACATGACTCACAGTCAGTCAAGTCACAGAACCTAAGGGGCACCCAGCAGAAAAATTTCAACCCTTGCTTCCCAGGAGCTCTGCGGTCTACCTGCCAGGTAAACTTAACTCACCTGGCACAAGGTGGCCATCCCTGGTTTCACATCAACATGATCTCAGGCACAAACCTCCTTGTTTTTCCATTTTGTCTTTAAGTTACTTGTTGAAACAACTGCACAAGTATGACACAGATAGAAAATCAGGCATCTTCTGCCCCCAGTGCCTACTAATAAATGATTTTCTGCCACTTTAATGATAAAGATAGAACATTTCCACATTCTGCTACCCTTATTATTTGTCATTTTTGTTGATATTTCTATTGACTACATCTTTCAATATTTTAACAATGGAACATTTATTTAGGGTGTTCCAGACCCAGCCTTTAGTGGTAAAGGTTTCGTTGTTATATTTCTATTATGTTTCCTTTAAAAATCATTATCCTATTTAAACGAATTAAGTCAATTCTATAGGCATTTATCTTATGATATTGATGAAATTGATACATAGAGGGCAGTAGTACAAGTTCATTGGACTTGAGAACCTCTATTAGCACAGTTAAGTATAAATATTATCTATATGTAAACCAAAGTACAGGCCGAGTGAGATTCTCTGACTTTTTTCCACTGTCTGCCCCTCAAGCCTGTGAGAAATGGAATAGTTCTTGCCCTATCAGTAAACAAAGGATGTCACAGTCTTCAGCACTTGCAGCCCTCCAATGTGAGCCGGCGGGCCCTGAGGCACTCAGGATATGCAAATACAGAATGCAGGCCCCAGAGAGCTGAGGTGCATATCAAAGGAAGGAATTCAGTGAGCCCAGGCAAAGAAAAGCGCCGCATTCCTCACCTTGGGAGAGCTGGTTTTCCTTAGTTAACAATCACCTTTTGATGTTCCCCATTACCTGCGTCAGTTCCCTGCCCTGTCCCCTCCCCCCGGTACTTTAGCTCAGGGAGGAAGGAGCGCAGAGGGACTCGGCTGAATAAGGGGCCTGCGCGCCTCGGGAGGAGTTTTCAGCCGCTTTCCCCGCAGTCGGGAAGAGGGGCGATGACGCTGCAGCCGGACCCTGCGCCTCCCTTGCCCCGTTTCCCCTCAGGACGCTCAGGCCGACCCCCTCCTCACGCCCACCAGGCCTCGCGAGCCAGGACGAGGGCAGGGGCGAGAGGACGGACCGAAGTTCCCTGGGACCAGACGCTGGAGGCCGCTCTTTCTGCACAGCTGCGGCGGGTGGCAGCGAACCCCTGCCCCTCAGAAGCTAGTCTTGTGCTGCCGACCGGGCACCGGACCAGGCGGAGGGTCGGCGCCCACTTACCCGGCCCGCCGTCCCCGCGACTGTCATGGCTTCGGCCGCCGGGGCACCTCCAGAGCCGGCAGCCTCAGTGAGGTTGCCCTCCCCTCGGGCTCCGGGGCAGTTCCGTGAAGGCGGAGGGAAGAGACCCCGCCTGAGCCAGGAGTTCCAGCTCTGAGGAAACGCGGGCTCTGTTCAGCGCGCAGTGGGTGGCACCGCTCTGCCCCGAGGCCTTCCGGGAGGGAGCGGGGCGGCGGGGGAGGGCGCCGCCAGGAGCGCAGGGCCCCGTCGGGGGTCCTGGAGGGGCGGCCCGGCCTGGGGGCCATGCCCATTGTGGCCGCAGCCCAGGCCTTTTTCCTGGAATCCTACCCAAAAAAATTAGAAAGATACACAGTCTATAGTAAATACTCACAAGTGATTGTTGCTGCTGTGCTCACTATTCTATTAAAGGTGTAAGATCCATAAAACACTTTAAGTTCAAAATTAAATATGAATTTTTACCTTTCTAATTATGTCTCTGATATTCACAGTTGTGGTTAATGAATCAGAGACTGTGGCATCACTAGTTAAAAATGAGCTTGTGAAAAAAATAGAACTCAGGCCCACCGGACCTACTGAATCACAATCTGCACTTTTACAATCTCCCCAGTGTACTCGTGTACCCATGAATAGTTGAAAGGTACATTTCTACCTCGACAGGTCTTTTCTCTATGAGAAATACACACATTTTATCCAGTTTGATATAAATAAAACACTCAAAAATGCATATGCCTGTGTTGAAACCATCATTTTATCATTTCTTTTTCAGACAAGTATAGTCTCTATACTGGTTTTGTGGCTCACATGCCATACTCTTTTCTTGTAGGTAGAAATAAGGTAGAGAAAGTCACTTTGTAAAAAAAGAAATTGTATATATATATATATATATATATATATATATATATATATATATATATATATATGTATTAGTGGATAATTGAAGACACTCTTCTAAATTAAAACCTTCCTTAACTTGCTGTTTTCTTCTTGGGTCATATTATGAACTCTTCCCGTGGCCACATGGCATGTGTACGTTTAATTTCAGGGACTGCTGACATTCCAGGATGTGGCCATAGATTTTTATCAAGAGGAGTGAGAATGCCTGGACCAAGATCAATGGGAATTGTACAGGGATGTGATGTTAGAGAAGTATAGGAACCTGCTCTCCTTGGGTGAGGATACCTTCCTTCCAGAATTCCTTATCCAACCACAGGGTTTGGAGTCCTTCATTTGTAGAATATCTCCTGGAATCTTCTGCTTCCTACAATGGGGTTTCAGATTGCAACGTCTCAGGAAAGATTGGGAGTTTGTGGGTATAATTTTTCTTATTCTTTTAAAATTGCAGCCTCCCTTTTAATATACTTTGTAACTGCTTGGGATGTGTCTATATGAACTGTGTACTATCTGCTTCTGTTATAGTCCTTACAATCTTTTATTGCCTTATTTTCTCTAACAATTTTCCATGGATTCTTTGGGCTTAAGGTATATTAACAGGGAGACTGCGAATCTGGGACTTCCCTGGTGATGCAGTGATTAAGAATTCGCCTGCCAATGAACTATGGGACCCGGTTCGATCCCCGGTCCGGGAAGATCTCACGTGCCACGGAACAACTAAGCCATTGGGCCACAACTACTGAGTCTGCACGCCACAACTACTGAAGACGGTGTGTCTTGAGCCCATGCGCCATTTATTTTTTGGAGAATAAAACCACTTCTGAGTGATTAAAATTTAGGCCAGCTAGTCAAAATGCTTTATCACCTGTTCTTCTAAAACACTGGTCAATGGAACAAGTTTTACTAGGGATAACAGTGTAATTGTATTCTGGAGTTCATATGGGCAATATGGTTTATGACCTTGATGCTGGATCACGACATTTCAACGGTATAACTGCTATTAATTGTCTGTTTGTTCAACGATTAAAGTCTCACGTGATCTGAGTTCAGACTGGAGTCATCCTGGTTGGTTTCTGTCTATTGCAGATTTCTTCCAGTATGAAAGGACAAGAGCAATACGGCTTCCTTTACAAAATGTCTTCAAACTAAATGATGATATAATCTACATTCAATTAATTTATACATACCCTACTGTAGAACAGGGTTCGTTACGCTGGCAGAGCCCGGTAATTATGTAAAACTGAAACTTTTTCTGCACTGGTTCAAGTCCTCTTCCTAAGAATATGTTTATCATCAACATTCTTTCACAAATTACCCAATTTAATTCACCATAGCATTCCTCATATTAACTAAATGGAAAATCCTAGGCTATATACAAATCCAGAAAGGGCCAAAAATCGTCAGCCCCCATGGATGATTACAACCCATTGCTGAGGCATTCAAATTACTTATTAAAGAACCACTATGTCCATCAACATCATCAATTTATATATTATTGCCCCAATGCTAGCCTTAACCCTGGCTCTCACAACATGAATTCCTCTTCCCATATCTTATCCACTAATTAGTATAAATGTAGGCATATTATTTCTATTAGCCATATCACACCTAGCCATTTATTCCATCCTCAGATCTGGATGAACTTCACATTCAAAATACTCACTCACTGGAGCTCCAGGAACAATAGCACAGACGATCATCTCATATGAAGTAATGTAGCAGTTATTCTATTCTCAGTTTTACTGGTAAATGGATCATTTACACTTTCAACAGTAATTATTACACAAGAACACCTATGACTAATTTTCTCGTGACCCCTACCCAGAATTTGATTATCTCCGCAGTAGCAGAAATCCAGTGAAGCCCCACTTGATTTAACAGAAGTAGAATCAAAACCTGTACATGTCTTCAATGTAGAAAATGTAGCAGGCCCATTCACCCCGTCCTTCCTAGAGAATATGTCAATTTCCCTATAATAAACGTTTCCACAGCAATCTATTTTTAGGGGCATTCGACAATCCCTAGGTGCCAGAATTATAGATTCTTTCATCTTGTAAATATAGTTTTCTTTAAAAAATAATTTTTATAGTTTTACTACCTTTAAACAAAATGTACTCCATTGCTGTGGAATATTCCTTCATAGGAGCGTGCATGGTTCATTTCTGCATCCGTCTGTGATGGCCTTCAGGTTCCTTCAGGTTTGGCTCCTGTGGCTGCAAGTCCATGTCCGTGTGTCCTGGTGCAGGGCTGGTGGGTTTGTGTTCAACTGGGAGGAGCACTGTGGGTCTCTGTGCACGGACTTCGCTATCTGAGGCCCGATTGCTTCAGAAGTGGTTGCATCCCCCCGTTGCGTACCAGGCTTTCCATTGCTCCACATCCTGCTGATGTTTGATACTATGTCTTTCATGTCTGCCATTCTGGTAGGTGTATGCACAGTATTTTGCTTATGGCTTTAATCCCTCTGTTGTTAGTGAAGTTGTGCATCTTGTGGTATTCATGGACTATTTCCTGTTGTTTTTTGAAAAGTTTTAAAAATTGTGGTCTGGTACACATAACATAAAATGTACTATCTTAAGCATTTTTAAGTGCACATTTCAGGGTCAGGAAGTAATTCACACTGTTGTGCAAACCTGACCACCATCATCCTGCAGAACTTTTTCATCTTGCAAAATTGAAACAGTCCCCATTAAACACTCACTCCCCATTGTCCCTCCCTCAGCCTCTGGCCCTCAACATCCTACTTTATGTCTCTATATTTCCGACTGCTCTAGGGGCCTTGTATGAGTGGATCAAGCACTGTTTGTTTTTTTGTGTCTAGCTTACATCACTGAGCATAATGCCCTCAAGGTTCATCCCTGCTGCATCCTGTGTCAGAATTGACTTGCTTTTTAGGCTGAATAGCCTTTCCTTGTATTGATGGACCGTGTTTTTCTTCTCCATTCATCCATTAGTGGACACATGTAATATCTACATTCATTTCTACTGTCATAATATTTGTGGAATAAAATCAGAAAGTCCTATGAATCAAAAGTCATTTGCCATTAACTTTTTTCTTAAACTTTTTGTTGTGGAAAACATCAAGGCTAAGAAAAGGGAAAAATACATGTCAGCTTCACTTGTGTTCAGGAATTAATGCTTTACGGATTCACTTTATTCCCTGTGTGTGTGCTATGCGTGTGCATGTGCCTGTTTGCATACATATGCTGTGCATGTGCATAGGTATGTGAACTTGCACACATTAGTGTGTGCATGGGCATATGGGTGCATGTGTGTTCACATGCTAGTGTGTGAATATATTTGTGCTGTGCACGTGCATATGTTTGTGTGTGTGCTGTGCCTGCCTGTGCGCACACCTGTGTGTTTGCTGGAACCACTTGCAAGTTGGCTGCAGACTGAATTGTGCCCCAGATATATCCGCACGCAGCTGCTCTAACAATCCTGCGTAGCCACGTAAAGGTCACAGATCTCAGGGATTTAAATGGACGGAGCAGGATATCCTGACACAGAGTTTGTCTTCCAATGACTGTCACTGTCTCAGTAACATCCTTCACACCTTCTTTAAGCCCATTCAGGGTCCAGTTTAGACTCCCATTACATTCAGTCACCTGTCCCAGGTCCCCTAAAGCAACAATGTAACCGTTGGAGAGCCTGGCCAAGGCCGGGGGTGCCCCTCCTGTTGGCCTGGCCTCCAGGCCCTGCCCTTGGCTCCTGTTTTCTCATATCTCAGCCAGGCCCCGACTTGGATCGGGCCGACACCTCTTTCCTCACAGGGTCCCATCGCCCAGTCAAGGGGGTTCATTCTCCCCAAACACAGCATCAGGAGTCGGGGGCTGACAGTCCCCACTGGGTCTCCTTCATGTGAGACCCTGTGCTGTTGAAAGAGCAGGCACCCAGCCCTCGGGGGTGGGGGACTGGGGGGCGACATGCGGCCCACGATGGGCAGGCGGGTGTCCGGGTGGGGCGAGCCAGTATGCAAGGAGTTCCGCGGTGGGTTCTCCTCTCCAACGGCTTCTGTGCCCCTACCTCTCCCCGTGCCTCCCCTCGAAGACAGCGCGGTGCCCGGGTTGGGAACCATGGGAGCCGTCAGCCACCGCCCCCTCTACACACACACACACACGCACACGGACACGCACACGCACACGCTGCAGGGAAGCAGGACCTGAGTGCAGGGCTCTCAGCGGCCCTGAGCGCCCCGCCCGGAATCGGCCAGCCGAATGGACAGACCGGATCTCCCGGCCCGGACCATGCAGGACTCTCCTGACCTGGCTTGCAGTGTGGCCGCCTCCTTCTGGAAGCCTGGGAGGCTGGAATCAGGCCACTTCTTGTCTGTCCTGGCAGCAGACTGGGCTGCACTCTAAGAAGTTCGTGGCTCGCCCGTGGATCCTGACCATCAGGTGGCCAGAGACATTGGGAACATTTCTGTTTTGCCTGTTGAAATGTTTAATGACAAAGATTTTGTTCAGTTTCCTGATGTGGGTGTCCAAAGATGAGAGACCCATGTGTGTGATCTGTACCCCCTATGAGATCAGCCCTAAGCTAGTTTAAACATGATCAAGTTGTGTCTACATGGTAGATTTAGACCTCTGCATGTCCTGTCTACTGATTATGTTTAGAGCTGACCATGTGTTGTCTAGAATAAGAAGATTTAGACCTGACCATGTTCTCTGTACGCTAGGACTATGGGGACCTGGGTAGAGACCCGGCCTGGCCTCAGTACTGGGAAGCTCCGTGCCTGCATCTGAATGTCAGTGCTTAGATGTCTGGGGTCTGGAGATGAGGTGGGCTTGTGTACGTAACAGCCTCTCTTCTGAGTGTGGTGACCTGGTCCTCCCAAGGGTCAGTGCTATGGTCGGGGCCTTAGTCTTAATCCCTGCAAGGTTCACCTTCCCTGGGGCTCATGGAGAATCCTCAGCAGGACTACCTGGCAATAATTCCAATTTACCAGCACGTGCATGGTGCATAGGGAAGCAGGGTTAGCTGCTGAATTGATTGCAGGGCACGCAGATCGGGCAAAAGGCCGATGGGTGACAGCTGAGGATGCTGCTGAGCTCTCCCTCCAGTCTACCGTCCCTACTCAGCAGAGTCCAGAGCTGCCCCTCGGCTTTCAGCCCTGCTGTCCTGTGAGTTTTCTCAACATGTAAGTGAGACGAGAAAGGACTGAGCATGCCAGCACCAGGGTCGTGTGTTCAACTCTAGTATGAAAGCTGTAAAAACAGTTAAAATCACACAGAACCATAGTGAGAAGAGGAGGACTCCTCTGGGACAAGTGTGGGGAAAGGAGACCCACCTGACACTTTTTCCCATCCCAGGAGGTCCCAGGGACCCAGCTTGTTTCCACATTGGGGGAGCCCCCTGCAGAGCCATGGTGTCCTGACCAAGGGGACGTGTGACCCCAGGTGCAGGGTCTGGGGAGGTGAGGTCACCCTGGGACTGTGGACATGTGACCCAGGTGGAGGGGTCTGGGGAGGTGGGTCACCCTGGTGAGTGTGGATGTGTGGCCCCAGGTATAGGGTGCGGGGACTGTGTGGGTCTCACCATACCTGCATGGGTCAGGATCACATGGATGGGGAGACCGCATATGCGCTCTTTGCCTGCAGTGTGTCCTGTCCCCTTTGAGATTTCCAACCTCTGCATTAAGGGTGTTGTCCTGATTAACCTGTGGTTCCTTTTCTTCTCTTCATCTTGTCACAATCATATGAGGTCAGGCATGTTTGAGTGGGTTGCTGCTCTGTGTTCCGGTGAGTGACAACACTTGGTGGTATCGTATTAATACTATAGCATATCAAATGTCTAATCTATGGGGGTCACCACTGCCTGGGTCCCCCTGGACAGAGGTCAGGTGAGCACAGACTAGCCCCCCCTAAGAATGGTCTCCCACGTGCTCTGTGAGGGTACCGTGATGGCCCCTAAGGTAGGGGACTGTGTCTGGGCCTCCGACATTTGTGATGAAGGGGAGTCGAAATGGAATCTCAATTAACAAGACATTATTTTAAGAATTTTTTTCAAGTGAAATAAAACACACGTCACATACCCTTTACCATCATCACCATTTTAAGTGCACGTTTCTGAAGGCATCAGATAGATTCACTTTCTCGTGGAGCCATCACCACCATCACTAGAACTTTTCGTCCTGCAAAACCAAAATTCCACAACCATGAAAGTCTCATTCCCCATTCCCTCCCACTGCCCCTGGCACCGATATCCACTTCAGTCCCTGAGTTGTCGACTCCAGGGCACCCACTGGAGTGGAATCCTGCCGTGTTTGCTGACGGGTCATTTTGGAAGAGCTGACTTTCAGTCTGAAGCTCTGCCTGTTCGCATCTGAAGAATCTGCATTTAAGGAGAGGGTGTATGAGGAAGGGGGTGTATGCGGGACAAAGGTGTCCGGGGTGCAGGTGAGCCAGGACCTGACCAGCTGCCTTTTGGGTCCTCTGGTCCCATCTCTTGGTCTGTGCCTCATCTGCATCATCACTGTCCCCGCTGCCACCGCTGGGGTGTTGTTGTCTGAGTGAGAGTCCCCTGGTGCCCCTGCTCTCCTCCCCTCCTCCTGCTGGTTGCGGAGGGAACTGCTTGCTGTGTGGTCTCTACTCCTGAGGCATGAAGGACCCTGTAGCATGGACCTGCAGAGTGTGGGGTGTGGTCCCAAGAGCATGGGGCCCACATAGGACACGACATCAGGGCGTGACAAGTGCTAGGGCTGCCTCATCACTGACAGGGAATGTTGCCCAGATCCTGCTCCAGAGGGCGTGGTGGGTGGCCTGGGACCCTAGAGGCCCCATTCCTATATTGGAGCTTGGAGAGTGCATCCCCATGGGCTGCAGATTCACCCCATATCTCAGCCATATCCCTCTGTCCTGTCTTTGAACTCAGGAAAACGAGCTCTCTTGTCCACAACATAGGCCTGGTCCTGTTGATATTACGATTCTTTAAGTTAGGCGTCCTGGGATAGCAGCTCCTTTTAGGCCTGAGAAGGAACAACTCCGGAGTGTACAACGATTTCAGATGAAACTAATATTCAATGACTATCCCTAACTACTCGGTTGTTGACTTCTATTAGTCATTATTCTCCTGGTTTTAGCTCTGATGTGGGGATTACAGAGGAGTCAACATTTAAATCTTCGAAATCTGTGTATTTGTAGCTTCAGTATCGTTACTGACCCATAGTTTTTTATGGTTTGGGAAGAGTTATTGATTTCATGTATCATGTAAAGGATTCACAATGATGATAGGGCAATTAAGATTACAATAATAGCTAGTAAATTGTTCACATTTTCTCTACCTGTGCATCTATTGTATGCATATGAGTTTAGATGTCAATATTAGTGAAATGATATAGAGGACTAGAGAATTTATTTTAAAAATCACTATTAATGTGTGATGAAGAAAATGTAAAAGTTCTTCCATAATCGGTGATGTTGTATCTTGAGAGCCTAGATGAAATTGATATGCCTTAGTGATATACAGGATTTTAGCCTATCATTTAACTTTGACAAATCTACATCACTTTTTACTTTTATCTCATTTATTGAGGAAGACATAATTGTTATGGTGTTGGCTTGAAACTGGTTGAAAAGGACTTGAGTCCTTCCTTATTTTACATTTACATAGGTAGGATCTTGAAACGTAGGATATGGTGGAGGACATCCGTGTAACCATTCTAGGTTAGGGGTAGCAATTTCCACTGCTAAGACTTCTTGTTTAGACACAAATGCTTTTCAAAGTATGAAGATTATTAGCATTACTGCTGCTACTGAGATGAATGAGCCTAAAGACAAAATATTTCATGTTGTGTGTGCCTCAGGGTACTCAGACTAATGTAGTGACCTCCCTGAGAGGCCACGAAAGTGCTGCAGGAAGTCATATTTACTACTACAAATATACTTGTGAAGTGAATTTTTGCTCATGCTGAGTTAACTGTATAACCTGAGAATAGTGGGAATCAGTGTAGAAAGCCTCCTATAATAGTGAAGACTGCTCCCATGGACATTAGGTCATGGAAGTGTGCTACTACATAGTATGTATCCTGGAGGACAATGTCTGGGGATGAGTTGGCTAAGATGTTTCCTGTCAAACCACCTACTGTAAAAAGAAAAACTAAAGCCTAAAACTCACAATATAGTGGGAGGTCATATAGTATTACCTCCGTGAACAGTTGCTAACTAGGGACTTCCCTGGTGACGCAGTGGTTAAGAATTCGTCTGCCAATGCAGGGGACACGGGTTCGAGCCCTTGTCTGGGAAGATTCCACATGCCGTGGAGCAAAAAGCCCGTGTGCCACAACTACTGAGCCTGCCCTCTAGAGCCCGCAAGCCACCACTACTGAAGCCCACGAGCCTAGAGGCCGTGCTCTGCAACAAGAGAAGCCACTGCAATGAAAGGGCCGCACACCGCAACGAAGAGTAGCTGCCGCTCACCGCAACCAGAGAAAGCCAATGCGCAGCAACCAAGACCCAACTCAGCCAAAAAAAAAAAAAAGAAAAGAAAAAGAAAAATTAAATAAAGAGTTGCTAATCAGCTAGATACTTTTACTCCTGTAGGGATAGAAGTAATTACGGTAGCTGATGCAAAGTATGCTCCTGAGTCCACAGCTATCCCTATGGTAAACATATGATGGGCCCACAAGAGAACTCCTAAAAAACCAGTGGACATGACTCATACTATTCCCAGATAGCTGAAAGGCAATTTTTCTCCTAAATAGTATGTAATGATATGTGAGTTTATAACAAACCCTGTTAGGCCATGAATACAGACTTCAGGGTGAGCAAAGTATCAAAAGAGGTGTTGGTATAGGATTCGGTCTCCTCCTGCCGGGTCAAAGAAAGTAGTGTTTAGATTTCTATCTCTTAACAGCATGGCAATTCTGGCTGCTTGGACTGAGATTGATAATTATAGTAATATGGCTATAGTTGGGGAAGATTAAACAAATAATGGTGTTTGGTATTGGGATATGACTGCTGGTTTTGTATTAAAGACTATAGTAATAAAAGTAATAATACCAAGAATTGAGGAGACACCTGCTAAATGTAAGGAGAAAACAGTTAGGTCGACAGAGGCTCCTGCATGGGCCAGATTGCAGGCTAGAGCTGAATACACGGTCCCACTGGTACCAGAACCAGCTTCTACTATTGGTGATATGAGTAGGAGTAAGAATGATGGGGGAAGTAGCCAAAGTTTATATGATTTATTGGTGGAAATGCTACTTCAGGTGTCCGAGTTATTAGTGGCCCAAGTCAGTTTTCAAAGCCTGCAATCATAACAGGTACAGCTATAAAGAAAATTATTACAAGTGCAGGGACTGTTATGACAACCTTACAGATTTGGGCATCTCCAAGTAGCGGTCCAGGTCAGCATAGCTCAGCCTGGATTAATATAATTAAGGTGCTGCCTGCTACTACAGCTCAAGCACCAAATAGTAAATATAAAATGCCGATATCTTTGTGATTTGTTGAAAATAATCAGCAGTGTATGAACAGAGGTAAAATGACTGAGTTAGCATTAGACTGTAAATCTAAAGACAGAGATTGAGCCCTCTTTCTGGCAAACCCTGTGGTGAATCAACAAATTGAATTGTAACTTCAGAGAAGCAGCTTCAATTCTGCCAGTGATTATCCTGCCTTTTTTTTTTCTTTTTTTCTTTCTCAAATGAAGGAGAAGTAGACTGAAGCCAGTTGACTAGAGGATTTGCCTGTTAACTAAAGTTTCCTGGGGTTAAAACTCATCAATCTCGTAAAGATTTGGCTTCAATACAGTGTTTGCTTTACATTCAATTGATGTAGAATAAAGTCTTGCAATCCTTATTTTTAGGAATTAAGTCAATTTCACTTGTTTAGGGTTTTGAAAGCTCTTGGTCTGAACTAACCTAAATTCCTAGTCCAGCACCGATAGAATGGGTGTTGTGTGTAGTAACCGTGTGGGTATTATGATTGGAAATGATAGGAAGGTTATTTCTTTGTATGTTGAAATTGTTTAGTGTTTGTGTTGTTTAATGAAGGGAATATAGTTAGTGATGTGGAGTATGTTACCTGCAAGTAGAAATATATGCTGAGGCCTGCTATGATGGCTATTAGTGTTGGTAGAATGATTTTGTCGTTTTTGTTATCTCTTGGATAATTATTCATTTGGGTAGAAAGCCTGATAGTGATGGGCGATGTCCTAATGATACTATAATAGTGAGGAAAATGATTGTGATGGGAGGTGTTTTATCTCATGTGTGTGATAATGATACTCTTGTAGTACATGATCTGGGCATAAATAAGAAGAAGATAGTGTTCTTATGATATAAATTAGTATGTTTAGGATTGTTATAATCTGAATATACATTATAATAGCTGTTATTCATCCTATATGGGCAATTGATGAGGAGGATGTAATATTTTCCAGGTGAGTATGGCGAAGTCTGCCTCAGCCTCCAGCTATGATTTATAATATCACTATGATTAATAGTACATTTAGGTTGATGGATGGTGACATGTGGTATAAAACTGATAGGGGTGCAATTTTGTCATGTTGATAGCATCAGGTCTGCTGTTCATGGGATGCCTCGTGTGACTCCAGGCACTCAGAAGTGAAATGGGGAAAGTCCTACTTTTGTGACAAGGGCGATTGTCATGAGGGTGGATGCTCCTGGATTAAAGATTCTTGTTATTCACTGTGCTCTTTGACCAGAGTATATTAGATTAATTATAATAGCCATTATAAGTAGTATTGATGTGGTGGACTGTTTTAGGAAATATTTGTTGGATGCTTCTGTAGCTTATGGGTTCATGTTTTTTATTAGAATGGGGATACCATTAACCAGTGTGAGCTTGTTATACAATTATATTTCCTGAGAAAATGGTCAGTAGAATGATGGTAAAAACAATGAGAGTTTATTAGCACAGGAAGGATATACAAAAATATTTTGGGGGTATGGGCCTGTAGCTTACTTAGAGAACTTTACTATATAGCATGTGGTGTAATGTGGTAGGTAGCATGGAGAATGTAAAATTATTAGGAAGAATTCAATTCCAGGAATAAGAGCATTGAAACCTCTATGATTTACTCTATCAAAGTAACTCTTTTGTCAGACATATTTCTTAAATTTGTGGTGGGTTGCCTGGTATGATGACAAGTAGTGAAAACTCTCATATACATAGGGTTAATGTTAGTCGTAAAAAAACTTTTCATAAGAGATGTATGCGTTGATCATATCAGAATTGTAGGTAGGAGGCTCAAATTCATAGAAAGGAGATTGTTAGATGTGTTTTAATGATGACTTGGGCTGTATATAATTCTGGCACCTAGGGATTGTCGAATGCTCTTAAAAATAGATTGCTGTGGAAATGTTTATTATAGGGAAATTGACATATTCTCTAGGAGGGACGGGGTGAATGGGCCTGCTACATTTTCTACATTGAAGACATATACAGGTTTTGATGCTACTTCCGTTAAATCAAGTGGGGCTTCATTGGATTTCTGCTACTGCGGAGATAATCAAATTCTGGGTAGGGGTCAGGAGAAAATTAGTCATAGGTGTTCTTGTGTAATAATTACTGTTGAAAGTGTAAATGATCCATTTATCAGTAAGACTGAGAATAGAATAACTGCTACATTACTTCATAGGAGATGATTGTCTGTGCTATTGTTCCTAGAGCTCCAGTGAGTGTGTATTTTGAATGTGAAGTTCATCCAGATCTGAGGATGGAGTAAATGGCTAGGTGTGATATGGCTAATAGAAATAATATGCCTACATTTATATTAATTAGTGGATAAGATATGGGAAGAGGAATTCATGTTGTGAGAGCCATGGTTAAGGCTAGCATTGGGGTTAAGGCTAGCAAGAGAAGCCACCGCAATGAGAAGCCCGCGCACCGCAACAAAGAGTAGCCCCCGCTTGCTGCAACTAGAGAAAGCCTGCGCATAGCAATGAAGACCCAACGCAGCCAAAAACAAATTAATTAATTAATTAGTTAACTATTTTAAACAAAAGTACTATATCCTTCAGTACAGCTTCTCTGGGAAGAACACAGAGATGGCGTAAGAGAGTGAGAAAGACCAATATTTAGTGCACATCTCTCATGCAGGTGCTCTGCTGGCTCAGATAGATTTATCCCCACTTTACAAAGGAGGAAATAATCTCAGAGAGGTTTAGTAATTTTCCCAAAGCCAAACAGCTATGGAGTGGCAGAACCAAGATCTGAACCAAGTCTGTTACCTTCAAAGCCTAAGTCCTCATCACAACAAAACTCAATTAATATTTACATTTATCGAATTACATTGCAACCTGGGGAGTTCTTGGCACAATCCTGAAGAAGAGTGAGAAAGAAAGAAATAGCATTGTTCCTACAGTCAACCCACATTTTTGGAGCAGCTGCTAGATGCCTGGCCCTTTTTGGGCTTCAGCAGTGATCAAGACAGGAAGAGTCCTGCTTTCATGAACCACGTAGTGGGGAGGAGAGACGGGTGCAACTTGGGTGAGGGATTTCACCTTGCTGGACCTCTGTTTTGTCATCTGGAAAATGGGATGGGTGTTCCTCATTTTCTGGGATTGTCCAGCCCTCACATTCTCTGATTCCATAAGAAGCATTTGTTTTCCTGTTTCTTTAAAATTCATTCAGGCCGTGAGCTGTGATGAATATGGTTAGCTGCTCCCCAAATCACTCTATTCCCACCCTTTTCCTGTGATCAGGTCTTTCCCGAAACATGACTCACAGTCAGTCAAGTCACAGAACCTAAGGGGCACCCAGCAGAAAAATTTCAACCCTTGCTTCCCAGGAGCTCTGCGGTCTACCTGCCAGGTAAACTTAACTCACCTGGCACAAGGTGGCCATCCCTGGTTTCACATCAACATGATCTCAGGCACAAACCTCCTTGTTTTTCCATTTTGTCTTTAAGTTACTTGTTGAAACAACTGCACAAATATGACACAGATAGAAAATCAGGCATCTTCTGCCCCCAGTGCCTACTAATAAATGATTTTCTGCCACTTTAATGATAAAGATAGAACATTTCCACATTCTGCTACCCTTATTATTTGTCATTTTTGTTGATATTTCTATTGACTACATCTTTCAATATTTTAACAATGGAACATTTATTTAGGGTGTTCCAGACCCAGCCTTTAGTGGTAAAGGTTTCGTTGTTATATTTCTATTATGTTTCCTTTAAAAATCATTATCCTATTTAAACGAATTAAGTCAATTCTATAGGCATTTATCTTATGATATTGATGAAATTGATACATAGAGGGCAGTAGTACAAGTTGATTGGACTTGAGAACCTCTATTAGCACAGTTAAGTATAAATATTATCTATATGTAAACCAAAGTACAGGCCGAGTGAGATTCTCTGACTTTTTTCCACTGTCTGCCCCTCAAGCCTGTGAGAAATGGAATAGTTCTTGCCCTATCAGTAAACAAAGGATGTCACAGTCTTCAGCACTTGCAGCCCTCCAATGTGAGCCGGCGGGCCCTGAGGCACTCAGGATATGCAAATACAGAATGCAGGCCCCAGAGAGCTGAGGTGCATATCAAAGGAAGGAATTCAGTGAGCCCAGGCAAAGAAAAGCGCCGCATTCCTCACCTTGGGAGAGCTGGTTTTCCTTAGTTAACAATCACCTTTTGATGTTCCCCATTACCTGCGTCAGTTCCCTGCCCTGTCCCCTCCCCCCGGTACTTTAGCTCAGGGAGGAAGGAGCGCAGAGGGACTCGGCTGAATAAGGGGCCTGCGCGCCTCGGGAGGAGTTTTCAGCCGCTTTCCCCGCAGTCGGGAAGAGGGGCGATGACGCTGCAGCCGGACCCTGCGCCTCCCTTGCCCCGTTTCCCCTCAGGACGCTCAGGCCGACCCCCTCCTCACGCCCACCAGGCCTCGCGAGCCAGGACGAGGGCAGGGGCGAGAGGACGGACCGAAGTTCCCTGGGACCAGACGCTGGAGGCCGCTCTTTCTGCACAGCTGCGGCGGGTGGCAGCGAACCCCTGCCCCTCAGAAGCTAGTCTTGTGCTGCCGACCGGGCACCGGACCAGGCGGAGGGTCGGCGCCCACTTACCCGGCCCGCCGTCCCCGCGACTGTCATGGCTTCGGCCGCCGGGGCACCTCCAGAGCCGGCAGCCTCAGTGAGGTTGCCCTCCCCTCGGGCTCCGGGGCAGTTCCGTGAAGGCGGAGGGAAGAGACCCCGCCTGAGCCAGGAGTTCCAGCTCTGAGGAAACGCGGGCTCTGTTCAGCGCGCAGTGGGTGGCACCGCTCTGCCCCGAGGCCTTCCGGGAGGGAGCGGGGCGGCGGGGGAGGGCGCCGCCAGGAGCGCAGGGCCCCGTCGGGGGTCCTGGAGGGGCGGCCCGGCCTGGGGGCCATGCCCATTGTGGCCGCAGCCCAGGCCTTTTTCCTGGAATCCTACCCAAAAAAATTAGAAAGATACACAGTCTATAGTAAATACTCACAAGTGATTGTTGCTGCTGTGCTCACTATTCTATTAAAGGTGTAAAATCCATAAAACACTTTAAGTTCAAAATTAAATATGAATTTTTACCTTTCTAATTATGTCTCTGATATTCACAGTTGTGGTTAATGAATCAGAGACTGTGGCATCACTAGTTAAAAATGAGCTTGTGAAAAAAATAGAACTCAGGCCCACCGGACCTACTGAATCACAATCTGCACTTTTACAATCTCCCCAGTGTACTCGTGTACCCATGAATAGTTGAAAGGTACATTTCTACCTCGACAGGTCTTTTCTCTATGAGAAATACACACATTTTATCCAGTTTGATATAAATAAAACACTCAAAAATGCATATGCCTGTGTTGAAACCATCATTTTATCATTTCTTTTTCAGACAAGTATAGTCTCTATACTGGTTTTGTGGCTCACATGCCATACTCTTTTCTTGTAGGTAGAAATAAGGTAGAGAAAGTCACTTTGTAAAAAAAGAAATTGTATATATATATATATATATATATATATATATATATATATATATATGTATTAGTGGATAATTGAAGACACTCTTCTAAATTAAAACCTTCCTTAACTTGCTGTTTTCTTCTTGGGTCATATTATGAACTCTTCCCGTGGCCACATGGCATGTGTACGTTTAATTTCAGGGACTGCTGACATTCCAGGATGTGGCCATAGATTTTTATCAAGAGGAGTGAGAATGCCTGGACCAAGATCAATGGGAATTGTACAGGGATGTGATGTTAGAGAAGTATAGGAACCTGCTCTCCTTGGGTGAGGATACCTTCCTTCCAGAATTCCTTATCCAACCACAGGGTTTGGAGTCCTTCATTTGTAGAATATCTCCTGGAATCTTCTGCTTCCTACAATGGGGTTTCAGATTGCAACGTCTCAGGAAAGATTGGGAGTTTGTGGGTATAATTTTTCTTATTCTTTTAAAATTGCAGCCTCCCTTTTAATATACTTTGTAACTGCTTGGGATGTGTCTATATGAACTGTGTACTATATGCTTCTGTTATAGTCCTTACAATCTTTTATTGCCTTATTTTCTCTAACAATTTTCCATGGATTCTTTGGGCTTAAGGTATATTAACAGGGAGACTGCGAATCTGGGACTTCCCTGGTGATGCAGTGATTAAGAATTCGCCTGCAAATGCAGGGGACCCGGTTCGATCCCCGGTCCGGGAAGATCTCACGTGCCACGGAACAACTAAGCCATTGGGCCACAACTACTGAGTCTGCACGCCACAACTACTGAAGACGGTGTGTCTTGAGCCCATGCGCCATTTATTTTTTGGAGAATAAAACCACTTCTGAGTGATTAAAATTTAGGCCAGCTAGTCAAAATGCTTTATCACCTGTTCTTCTAAAACACTGGTCAATGGAACAAGTTTTACTAGGGATAACAGTGTAATTGTATTCTGGAGTTCATATGGGCAATATGGTTTATGACCTTGTTGCTGGATCACGACATTTCAACGGTATAACTGCTATTAATTGTCTGTTTGTTCAACGATTAAAGTCTCACGTGATCTGAGTTCAGACTGGAGTCATCCTGGTTGGTTTCTGTCTATTGCAGATTTCTTCCAGTATGAAAGGACAAGAGCAATACGGCTTCCTTTACAAAATGTCTTCAAACTAAATGATGATATAATCTACATTCAATTAATTTATACATACCCTACTGTAGAACAGGGTTCGTTACGCTGGCAGAGCCCGGTAATTATGTAAAACTGAAACTTTTTCTGCACTGGTTCAAGTCCTCTTCCTAAGAATATGTTTATAATCAACATTCTTTCACAAATTACCCAATTTAATTCACCATAGCATTCCTCATATTAACTAAATGGAAAATCCTAGGCTATATACAAATCCAGAAAGGGCCAAAAATCGTCAGCCCCCATGGATGATTACAACCCATTGCTGAGGCGTTCAAATTACTTATTAAAGAACCACTATGTCCATCAACATCATCAATTTATATATTATTGCCCCAATGCTAGCCTTAACCCTGGCTCTCACAACATGAATTCCTCTTCCCATATCTTATCCACTAATTAGTATAAATGTAGGCATATTATTTCTATTAGCCATATCACACCTAGCCATTTATTCCATCCTCAGATCTGGATGAACTTCACATTCAAAATACTCACTCACTGGAGCTCCAGGAACAATAGCACAGACGATCATCTCATATGAAGTAATGTAGCAGTTATTCTATTCTCAGTCTTACTGGTAAATGGATCATTTACACTTTCAACAGTAATTATTACACAAGAACACCTATGACTAATTTTCTCCTGACCCCTACCCAGAATTTGATTATCTCCGCAGTAGCAGAAATCCAGTGAAGCCCCACTTGATTTAACAGAAGTAGAATCAAAACCTGTACATGTTTTCAATGTAGAAAATGTAGCAGGCCCATTCACCCCGTCCTTCCTAGAGAATATGTCAATTTCCCTATAATAAACGTTTCCACAGCAATCTATTTTTAGGAGCATTCGACAATCCCTAGGTGCCAGAATTATAGATTCTTTCATCTTGTAAATATAGTTTTCTTTAAAAAATAATTTTTATAGTTTTACTACCTTTAAACAAAATGTACTCCATTGCTGTGGAATATTCCTTCATAGGAGCGTGCATGGTTCATTTCTGCATCCGTCTGTGATGGCCTTCAGGTTCCTTCAGGTTTGGCTCCTGTGGCTGCAAGTCCATGTCCGTGTGTCCTGGTGCAGGGCTGGTGGGTTTGTGTTCAACTGGGAGGAGCACTGTGGGTCTCTGTGCACGGACTTCGCTATCTGAGGCCCGATTGCTTCAGAAGTGGTTGCATCCCCCCGTTGCGTACCAGGCTTTCCATTGCTCCACATCCTGCTGATGTTTGATACTATGTCTTTCATGTCTGCCATTCTGGTAGGTGTATGCACAGTATTTTGCTTATGGCTTTAATCCCTCTGTTGTTAGTGAAGTTGTGCATCTTGTGGTATTCATGGACTATTTCCTGTTGTTTTTTGAAAAGTTTTAAAAATTGTGGTCTGGTACACATAACATAAAATGTACTATCTTAAGCATTTTTAAGTGCACATTTCAGGGTCAGGAAGTAATTCACACTGTTGTGCAAACCTGACCACCATCATCCTCCAGAACTTTTTCATCTTGCAAAATTGAAACAGTCCCCATTAAACACTCACTCCCCATTGTCCCTCCCTCAGCCTCTGGCCCTCAACATCCTACTTTATGTCTCTATATTTCCGACTGCTCTAGGGGCCTTGTATGAGTGGATCAAGCACTGTTTGTTTTTTTGTGTCTAGCTTACATCACTGAGCATAATGCCCTCAAGGTTCATCCCTGCTGCATCCTGTGTCAGAATTGACTTGCTTTTTAGGCTGAATAGCCTTTCCTTGTATTGATGGACCGTATTTTTCTTCTCCATTCATCCATTAGTGGACACATGTAATATCTACATTCATTTCTACTGTCATAATATTTGTGGAATAAAATCAGAAAGTCCTATGAATCAAAAGTCATTTGCCATTAACTTTTTTCTTAAACTTTTTGTTGTGGAAAACATCAAGGCTAAGAAAAGGGAAAAATACATGTCAGCTTCACTTGTGTTCAGGAATTAATGCTTTACGGATTCACTTTATTCCCTGTGTGTGTGCTATGCGTGTGCATGTGCCTCTTTGCATACATATGCTGTGCATGTGCATAGGTATGTGAACTTGCACACATTAGTGTGTGCATGGGCATATGGGTGCATGTGTGTTCACATGCTAGTGTGTGAATATATTTGTGCTGTGCACGTGCATATGTTTGTGTGTGTGCTGTGCCTGCCTGTGCGCACAGCTGTGTGTTTGCTGGAACCACTTGCAAGTTGGCTGCAGACTGAATTGTGCCCCAGATATATCCGCACGCAGCTGCTCTAACAATCCTGCGTAGCCACGTAAAGGTCACAGATCTCAGGGATTTAAATGGACGGAGCAGGATATACTGACACAGAGTTTGTCTCTGCGGTGTGTCCTGTCCCCTTTGAGATTTCCAAGCTCTGCATTAAGGGTGTTTTCCTGATTAACCTGTGGTTCCTTTTCTTCTCTTCATCTTGTCAGAGTTTGTCTTCCAATGACTGTCACTGTCTCAGTAACATCCTTCACACCTTCTTTACATTCAGTCACCTGTCCCAGGTCCCCTAAAGCAACAATGTCACCGTTGGAGAGCCTGGCCAAGGCTGGGGTGCACCTCCTGTTGGCCTGGCCTCCAGGCCCTGCCCTTGGCTCCTGTTTTCTCATATCTCAGCCAGGCCCCGACTTGGATCGGGCCGACACGTCTTTCCTCACAGGGTCCCATCGCCCAGTCAAGGGGGTTCATTCTCCCCAAACACAGCATCAGGAGTCGGGGGCTGACAGTCCCCACTGCGTCTCCTTCATGTGAGACCCTGTGCTGTTGAAAGAGCAGGCACCCTGCCCTCGGGGGTGGGGGACTGGGGGGCGACATGCGGCCCACAATGGGCAGGCGGGTGTCTGGGTGGGGCGAGCCAGTATGCAAGGAGTTCCGCGGTGGGTTCTCCTCTCCAACGGCTTCTGTGCCCCTACCTCTCCCCGTGCCTCCCCTCGAAGACAGCGCGGTGCCCGGGTTGGGAACCATGGGAGCCGTCAGCCACCGCCCCCTCTACACACACACACACACGCACACGGACACGCACACGCACACGCTGCAGGGAAGCAGGACCTGAGTGCAGGGCTCTCAGCGGCCCTGAGCGCCCCGCCCGGAATCGGCCAGCCGAATGGACAGACCGGATCTCCCGGCCCGGACCATGCAGGACTCTCCTGACCTGGCTTGCAGTGTGGCCGCCTCCTTCTGGAAGCCTGGGAGGCTGGAATCAGGCCACTTCTTGTCTGTCCTGGCAGCAGACTGGGCTGCACTCTAAGAAGTTCGTGGCTCGCCCGTGGATCCTGACCATCAGGTGGCCAGAGACATTGGGAACATTTCTGTTTTGCCTGTTGAAATGTTTAATGACAAAGATTTTGTTCAGTTTCCTGATGTGGGTGTCCAAAGATGAGAGACCCATGTGTGTGATCTGTACCCCCTATGAGATCAGCCCTAAGCTAGTTTAAACATGATCAAGTTGTGTCTACATGGTAGATTTAGACCTCTGCATGTCCTGTCTACTGATTATGTTTAGAGCTGACCATGTGTTGTCTAGAATAAGAAGATTTAGACCTGACCATGTTCTCTGTACGCTAGGACTATGGGGACCTGGGTAGAGACCCGGCCTGGCCTCAGTACTGGGAAGCTCCGTGCCTGCATCTGAATGTCAGTGCTTAGATGTCTGGGGTCTGGAGATGAGGTGGGCTTGTGTACGTAACAGCCTCTCTTCTGAGTGTGGTGACCTGGTCCTCCCAAGGGTCAGTGCTATGGTCGGGGCCTTAGTCTTAATCCCTGCAAGGTTCACCTTCCCTGGGGCTCATGGAGAATCCTCAGCAGGACTACCTGGCAATAATTCCAATTTACCAGCACGTGCATGGTGCATAGGGAAGCAGGGTTAGCTGCTGAATTGATTGCAGGGCACGCAGATCGGGCAAAAGGCCGATGGGTGACAGCTGAGGATGCTGCTGAGCTCTCCCTCCAGTCTACCGTCCCTACTCAGCAGAGTCCAGAGCTGCCCCTCGGCTTTCAGCCCTGCTGTCCTGTGAGTTTTCTCAACATGTAAGTGAGACGAGAAAGGACTGAGCATGCCAGCACCAGGGTCGTGTGTTCAACTCTAGTATGAAAGCTGTAAAAACAGTTAAAATCACACAGAACCATAGTGAGAAGAGGAGGACTCCTCTGGGACAAGTGTGGGGAAAGGAGACCCACCTGACACTTTTTCCCATCCCAGGAGGTCCCAGGGACCCAGCTTGTTTCCACATTGGGGGAGCCCCCTGCAGAGCCATGGTGTCCTGACCAAGGGGACGTGTGACCCCAGGTGCAGGGTCTGGGGAGGTGAGGTCACCCTGGGACTGTGGACATGTGACCCAGGTGGAGGGGTCTGGGGAGGTGGGTCACCCTGGTGAGTGTGGATGTGTGGCCCCAGGTATAGGGTGCGGGGACTGTGTGGGTCTCACCATACCTGCATGGGTCAGGATCACATGGATGGGGAGACCGCATATGCGCTCTTTGCCTGCAGTGTGTCCTGTCCCCTTTGAGATTTCCAACCTCTGCATTAAGGGTGTTGTCCTGATTAACCTGTGGTTCCTTTTCTTCTCTTCATCTTGTCACAATCATATGAGGTCAGGCATGTTTGAGTGGGTTGCTGCTCTGTGTTCCGGTGAGTGACAACACTTGGTGGTATCGTATTAATACTATAGCATATCAAATGTCTAATCTATGGGGGTCACCACTGCCTGGGTCCCCCTGGACAGAGGTCAGGTGAGCACAGACTAGCCCCCCCTAAGAATGGTCTCCCACGTGCTCTGTGAGGGTACCGTGATGGCCCCTAAGGTAGGGGACTGTGTCTGGGCCTCCGACATTTGTGATGAAGGGGAGTCGAAATGGAATCTCAATTAACAAGACATTATTTTAAGAATTTTTTTCAAGTGAAATAAAACACACGTCACATACCCTTTACCATCATCACCATTTTAAGTGCACGTTTCTGAAGGCATCAGATAGATTCACTTTCTCGTGGAGCCATCACCACCATCACTAGAACTTTTCGTCCTGCAAAACCAAAATTCCACAACCATGAAAGTCTCATTCCCCATTCCCTCCCACTGCCCCTGGCACCGATATCCACTTCAGTCCCTGAGTTGTCGACCCCAGGGCACCCACTGGAGTGGAATCCTGCCGTGTTTGCTGACGGGTCATTTTGGAAGAGCTGACTTTCAGTCTGAAGCTCTGCCTGTTCGCATCTGAAGAATCTGCATTTAAGGAGAGGGTGTATGAGGAAGGGGGTGTATGCGGGACAAAGGTGTCCGGGGTGCAGGTGAGCCAGGACCTGACCAGCTGCCTTTTGGGTCCTCTGGTCCCATCTCTTGGTCTGTGCCTCATCTGCATCATCACTGTCCCCGCTGCCACCGCTGGGGTGTTGTTGTCTGAGTGAGAGTCCCCTGGTGCCCCTGCTCTCCTCCCCTCCTCCTGCTGGTTGCGGAGGGAACTGCTTGCTGTGTGGTCTCTACTCCTGAGGCATGAAGGACCCTGTAGCATGGACCTGCAGAGTGTGGGGTGTGGTCCCAAGAGCATGGGGCCCACATAGGACACGACATCAGGGCGTGACAAGTGCTAGGGCTGCCTCATCACTGACAGGGAATGTTGCCCAGATCCTGCTCCAGAGGGCGTGGTGGGTGGCCTGGGACCCTAGAGGCCCCATTCCTATATTGGAGCTTGGAGAGTGCATCCCCATGGGCTGCAGATTCACCCCATATCTCAGCCATATCCCTCTGTCCTGTCTTTGAACTCAGGAAAACGAGCTCTCTTGTCCACAACATAGGCCTGGTCCTGTTGATATTACGATTCTTTAAGTTAGGCGTCCTGGGATAGCAGCTCCTTTTAGGCCTGAGAAGGAACAACTCCGGAGTGTACAACGATTTCAGATGAAACTAATATTCAATGACTATCCCTAACTACTCGGTTGTTGACTTCTATTAGTCATTATTCTCCTGGTTTTAGCTCTGATGTGGGGATTACAGAGGAGTCAACATTTAAATCTTCGTAATCTGTGTATTTGTAGCTTCAGTATCGTTACTGACCCATAGTTTTTTATGGTTTGGGAAGAGTTATTGATTTCATGTATCATGTAAAGGATTCACAATGATGATAGGGCAATTAAGATTACAATAATAGCTAGTAAATTGTTCACATTTTCTCTACCTGTGCATCTATTGTATGCATATGAGTTTAGATGTCAATATTAGTGAAATGATATAGAGGACTAGAGAATTTATTTTAAAAATCACTATTAATGTGTGATGAAGAAAATGTAAAAGTTCTTCCATAATCGGTGATGTTGTATCTTGAGAGCCTAGATGAAATTGATATGCCTTAGTGATATACAGGATTTTAGCCTATCATTTAACTTTGACAAATCTACATCACTTTTTACTTTTATCTCATTTATTGAGGAAGACATAATTGTTATGGTGTTGGCTTGAAACTGGTTGAAAAGGACTTGAGTCCTTCCTTATTTTACATTTACATAGGTAGGATCTTGAAACGTAGGATATGGTGGAGGACATCCGTGTAACCATTCTAGGTTAGGGGTAGCAATTTCCACTGCTAAGACTTCTTGTTTAGACACAAATGCTTTTCAAAGTATGAAGATTATTAGCATTACTGCTGCTACTGAGATGAATGAGCCTAAAGACAAAATATTTCATGTTGTGTGTGCCTCAGGGTACTCAGACTAATGTAGTGACCTCCCTGAGAGGCCACGAAAGTGCTGCAGGAAGTCATATTTACTACTACAAATATACTTGTGAAGTGAATTTTTGCTCATGCTGAGTTAACTGTATAACCTGAGAATAGTGGGAATCAGTGTAGAAAGCCTCCTATAATAGTGAAGACTGCTCCCATGGACATTAGGTCATGGAAGTGTGCTACTACATAGTATGTATCATGGAGGACAATGTCTGGGGATGAGTTGGCTAAGATGTTTCCTGTCAAACCACCTACTGTAAAAAGAAAAACTAAAGCCTAAAACTCACAATATAGTGGGAGGTCATATAGTATTACCTCCGTGAACAGTTGCTAACTAGGGACTTCCCTGGTGACGCAGTGGTTAAGAATTCGTCTGCCAATGCAGGGGACACGGGTTCGAGCCCTTGTCTGGGAAGATTCCACATGCCGTGGAGCAAAAAGCCCGTGTGCCACAACTACTGAGCCTGCCCTCTAGAGCCCGCAAGCCACCACTACTGAAGCCCACGAGCCTAGAGGCCGTGCTCTGCAACAAGAGAAGCCACTGCAATGAAAGGGCCGCACACCGCAACGAAGAGTAGCTGCCGCTCACCGCAACCAGAGAAAGCCAATGCGCAGCAACCAAGACCCAACTCAGCCAAAAAAAAAAAAAAGAAAAGAAAAAGAAAAATTAAATAAAGAGTTGCTAATCAGCTAGATACTTTTACTCCTGTAGGGATAGAAGTAATTACGGTAGCTGATGCAAAGTATGCTCCTGAGTCCACAGCTATCCCTATGGTAAACATATGATGGGCCCACAAGAGAACTCCTAAAAAACCAGTGGACATGACTCATATTATTCCCAGATAGCTGAAAGGCAATTTTTCTCCTAAATAGTATGTAATGATATGTGAGTTTATAACAAACCCTGTTAGGCCATGAATACAGACTTCAGGGTGAGCAAAGTATCAAAAGAGGTGTTGGTATAGGATTCGGTCTCCTCCTGCCGGGTCAAAGAAAGTAGTGTTTAGATTTCTATCTCTTAACAGCATGGCAATTCTGGCTGCTTGGACTGAGATTGATAATTATAGTAATATGGCTATAGTTGGGGAAGATTAAACAAATAATGGTGTTTGGTATTGGGATATGACTGCTGGTTTTGTATTAAAGACTATAGTAATAAAAGTAATAATACCAAGAATTGAGGAGACACCTGCTAAATGTAAGGAGAAAACAGTTAGGTCGACAGAGGCTCCTGCATGGGCCAGATTGCAGGCTAGAGCTGAATACACGGTCCCACTGGTACCAGAACCAGCTTCTACTATTGGTGATATGAGTAGGAGTAAGAATGATGGGGGAAGTAGCCAAAGTTTATATGATTTATTGGTGGAAATGCTACTTCAGGTGTCCGAGTTATTAGTGGCCCAAGTCAGTTTTCAAAGCCTGCAATCATAACAGGTACAGCTATAAAGAAAATTATTACAAGTGCAGGGACTGTTATGACAACCTTACAGATTTGGGCATCTCCAAGTAGCGGTCCAGGTCAGCATAGCTCAGCCTGGATTAATATAATTAAGGTGCTGCCTGCTACTACAGCTCAAGCACCAAATAGTAAATATAAAATGCCGATATCTTTGTGATTTGTTGAAAATAATCAGCAGTGTATGAACAGAGGTAAAATGACTGAGTTAGCATTAGACTGTAAATCTAAAGACAGAGATTGAGCCCTCTTTCTGGCAAACCCTGTGGTGAATCAACAAATTGAATTGTAACTTCAGAGAAGCAGCTTCAATTCTGCCAGTGATTATCCTGCCTTTTTTTTTTCTTTTTTTCTTTCTCAAATGAAGGAGAAGTAGACTGAAGCCAGTTGACTAGAGGATTTGCCTGTTAACTAAAGTTTCCTGGGGTTAAAACTCATCAATCTCGTAAAGATTTGGCTTCAATACAGTGTTTGCTTTACATTCAATTGATGTAGAATAAAGTCTTGCAATCCTTATTTTTAGGAATTAAGTCAATTTCACTTGTTTAGGGTTTTGAAAGCTCTTGGTCTGAACTAACCTAAATTCCTAGTCCAGCACCGATAGAATGGGTGTTGTGTGTAGTAACCGTGTGGGTATTATGATTGGAAATGATAGGAAGGTTATTTCTTTGTATGTTGAAATTGTTTAGTGTTTGTGTTGTTTAATGAAGGGAATATAGTTAGTGATGTGGAGTATGTTACCTGCAAGTAGAAATATATGCTGAGGCCTGCTATGATGGCTATTAGTGTTGGTAGAATGATTTTGTCGTTTTTGTTATCTCTTGGATAATTATTCATTTGGGTAGAAAGCCTGATAGTGATGGGCGATGTCCTAATGATACTATAATAGTGAGGAAAATGATTGTGATGGGAGGTGTTTTATCTCATGTGTGTGATAATGATACTCTTGTAGTACATGATCTGGGCATAAATAAGAAGAAGATAGTGTTCTTATGATATAAATTAGTATGTTTAGGATTGTTATAATCTGAATATACATTATAATAGCTGTTATTCATCCTATATGGGCAATTGATGAGGAGGATGTAATATTTTCCAGGTGAGTATGGCGAAGTCTGCCTCAGCCTCCAGCTATGATTTATAATATCACTATGATTAATAGTACATTTAGGTTGATGGATGGTGACATGTGGTATAAAACTGATAGGGGTGCAATTTTGTCATGTTGATAGCATCAGGTCTGCTGTTCATGGGATGCCTCGTGTGACTCCAGGCACTCAGAAGTGAAATGGGGAAAGTCCTACTTTTGTGACAAGGGCGATTGTCATGAGGGTGGATGCTCCTGGATTAAAGATTCTTGTTATTCACTGTGCTCTTTGACCAGAGTATATTAGATTAATTATAATAGCCATTATAAGTAGTATTGATGTGGTGGACTGTTTTAGGAAATATTTGTTGGATGCTTCTGTAGCTTATGGGTTCATGTTTTTTATTAGAATGGGGATACCATTAACCAGTGTGAGCTTGTTATACAATTATATTTCCTGAGAAAATGGTCAGTAGAATGATGGTAAAAACAATGAGAGTTTATTAGCACAGGAAGGATATACAAAAATATTTTGGGGGTATGGGCCTGTAGCTTACTTAGAGAACTTTACTATATAGCATGTGGTGTAATGTGGTAGGTAGCATGGAGAATGTAAAATTATTAGGAAGAATTCAATTCCAGGAATAAGAGCATTGAAACCTCTATGATTTACTCTATCAAAGTAACTCTTTTGTCAGACATATTTCTTAAATTTGTGGTGGGTTGCCTGGTATGATGACAAGTAGTGAAAACTCTCATATACATAGGGTTAATGTTAGTCGTAAAAAAACTTTTCATAAGAGATGTATGCGTTGATCATATCAAAATTGTAGGTAGGAGGCTCAAATTCATAGAAAGGAGATTGTTAGATGTGTTTTAATGATGACTTGGGCTGTATATAATTCTGGCACCTAGGGATTGTCGAATGCTCTTAAAAATAGATTGCTGTGGAAATGTTTATTATAGGGAAATTGACATATTCTCTAGGAGGGACGGGGTGAATGGGCCTGCTACATTTTCTACATTGAAGACATATACAGGTTTTGATGCTACTTCCGTTAAATCAAGTGGGGCTTCATTGGATTTCTGCTACTGCGGAGATAATCAAATTCTGGGTAGGGGTCAGGAGAAAATTAGTCATAGGTGTTCTTGTGTAATAATTACTGTTGAAAGTGTAAATGATCCATTTATCAGTAAGACTGAGAATAGAATAACTGCTACATTACTTCATAGGAGATGATTGTCTGTGCTATTGTTCCTAGAGCTCCAGTGAGTGTGTATTTTGAATGTGAAGTTCATCCAGATCTGAGGATGGAGTAAATGGCTAGGTGTGATATGGCTAATAGAAATAATATGCCTACATTTATATTAATTAGTGGATAAGATATGGGAAGAGGAATTCATGTTGTGAGAGCCATGGTTAAGGCTAGCATTGGGGTTAAGGCTAGCAAGAGAAGCCACCGCAATGAGAAGCCCGCGCACCGCAACAAAGAGTAGCCCCCGCTTGCTGCAACTAGAGAAAGCCTGCGCATAGCAATGAAGACCCAACGCAGCCAAAAACAAATTAATTAATTAATTAGTTAACTATTTTAAACAAAAGTACTATATCCTTCAGTACAGCTTCTCTGGGAAGAACACAGAGATGGCGTAAGAGAGTGAGAAAGACCAATATTTAGTGTACATCTCTCATGCAGGTGCTCTGCTGGCTCAGATAGATTTATCCCCACTTTACAAAGGAGGAAATAATCTCAGAGAGGTTTAGTAATTTTCCCAAAGCCAAACAGCTATGGAGTGGCAGAACCAAGATCTGAACCAAGTCTGTTACCTTCAAAGCCTAAGTCCTCATCACAACAAAACTCAATTAATATTTACATTTATCGAATTACATTGCAACCTGGGGAGTTCTTGGCACAATCCTGAAGAAGAGTGAGAAAGAAAGAAATAGCATTGTTCCTACAGTCAACCCACATTTTTGGAGCAGCTGCTAGATGCCTGGCCCTTTTTGGGCTTCAGCAGTGATCAAGACAGGAAGAGTCCTGCTTTCATGAACCACGTAGTGGGGAGGAGAGACGGGTGCAACTTGGGTGAGGGATTTCACCTTGCTGGACCTCTGTTTTGTCATCTGGAAAATGGGATGGGTGTTCCTCATTTTCTGGGATTGTCCAGCCCTCACATTCTCTGATTCCATAAGAAGCATTTGTTTTCCTGTTTCTTTAAAATTCATTCAGGCCGTGAGCTGTGATGAATATGGTTAGCTGCTCCCCAAATCACTCTATTCCCACCCTTTTCCTGTGATCAGGTCTTTCCCGAAACATGACTCACAGTCAGTCAAGTCACAGAACCTAAGGGGCACCCAGCAGAAAAATTTCAACCCTTGCTTCCCAGGATCTCTGCGGTCTACCTGCCAGGTAAACTTAACTCACCTGGCACAAGGTGGCCATCCCTGGTTTCACATCAACATGATCTCAGGCACAAACCTCCTTGTTTTTCCATTTTGTCTTTAAGTTACTTGTTGAAACAACTGCACAAATATGACACAGATAGAAAATCAGGCATCTTCTGCCCCCAGTGCCTACTAATAAATGATTTTCTGCCACTTTAATGATAAAGATAGAACATTTCCACATTCTGCTACCCTTATTATTTGTCATTTTTGTTGATATTTCTATTGACTACATCTTTCAATATTTTAACAATGGAACATTTATTTAGGGTGTTCCAGACCCAGCCTTTAGTGGTAAAGGTTTCGTTGTTATATTTCTATTATGTTTCCTTTAAAAATCATTATCCTATTTAAACGAATTAAGTCAATTCTATAGGCATTTATCTTATGATATTGATGAAATTGATACATAGAGGGCAGTAGTACAAGTTGATTGGACTTGAGAACCTCTATTAGCACAGTTAAGTATAAATATTATCTATATGTAAACCAAAGTACAGGCCGAGTGAGATTCTCTGACTTTTTTCCACTGTCTGCCCTTCAAGCCTGTGAGAAATGGAATAGTTCTTGCCCTATCAGTAAACAAAGGATGTCACAGTCTTCAGCACTTGCAGCCCTCCAATGTGAGCCGGCGGGCCCTGAGGCACTCAGGATATGCAAATACAGAATGCAGGCCCCAGAGAGCTGAGGTGCATATCAAAGGAAGGAATTCAGTGAGCCCAGGCAAAGAAAAGCGCCGCATTCCTCACCTTGGGAGAGCTGGTTTTCCTTAGTTAACAATCACCTTTTGATGTTCCCCATTACCTGCGTCAGTTCCCTGCCCTGTCCCCTCCCCCCGGTACTTTAGCTCAGGGAGGAAGGAGCGCAGAGGGACTCGGCTGAATAAGGGGCCTGCGCGCCTCGGGAGGAGTTTTCAGCCGCTTTCCCCGCAGTCGGGAAGAGGGGCGATGACGCTGCAGCCGGACCCTGCGCCTCCCTTGCCCCGTTTCCCCTCAGGACGCTCAGGCCGACCCCCTCCTCACGCCCACCAGGCCTCGCGAGCCAGGACGAGGGCAGGGGCGAGAGGACGGACCGAAGTTCCCTGGGACCAGACGCTGGAGGCCGCTCTTTCTGCACAGCTGCGGCGGGTGGCAGCGAACCCCTGCCCCTCAGAAGCTAGTCTTGTGCTGCCGACCGGGCACCGGACCAGGCGGAGGGTCGGCGCCCACTTACCCGGCCCGCCGTCCCCGCGACTGTCATGGCTTCGGCCGCCGGGGCACCTCCAGAGCCGGCAGCCTCAGTGAGGTTGCCCTCCCCTCGGGCTCCGGGGCAGTTCCGTGAAGGCGGAGGGAAGAGACCCCGCCTGAGCCAGGAGTTCCAGCTCTGAGGAAACGCGGGCTCTGTTCAGCGCGCAGTGGGTGGCACCGCTCTGCCCCGAGGCCTTCCGGGAGGGAGCGGGGCGGCGGGGGAGGGCGCCGCCAGGAGCGCAGGGCCCCGTCGGGGGTCCTGGAGGGGCGGCCCGGCCTGGGGGCCATGCCCATTGTGGCCGCAGCCCAGGCCTTTTTCCTGGAATCCTACCCAAAAAAATTAGAAAGATACACAGTCTATAGTAAATACTCACAAGTGATTGTTGCTGCTGTGCTCACTATTCTATTAAAGGTGTAAAATCCATAAAACACTTTAAGTTCAAAATTAAATATGAATTTTTACCTTTCTAATTATGTCTCTGATATTCACAGTTGTGGTTAATGAATCAGAGACTGTGGCATCACTAGTTAAAAATGAGCTTGTGAAAAAAATAGAACTCAGGCCCACCGGACCTACTGAATCACAATCTGCACTTTTACAATCTCCCCAGTGTACTCGTGTACCCATGAATAGTTGAAAGGTACATTTCTACCTCGACAGGTCTTTTCTCTATGAGAAATACACACATTTTATCCAGTTTGATATAAATAAAACACTCAAAAATGCATATGCCTGTGTTGAAACCATCATTTTATCATTTCTTTTTCAGACAAGTATAGTCTCTATACTGGTTTTGTGGCTCACATGCCATACTCTTTTCTTGTAGGTAGAAATAAGGTAGAGAAAGTCACTTTGTAAAAAAAGAAATTGTATATATATATATATATATATATATATATATATATATATATGTATTAGTGGATAATTGAAGACACTCTTCTAAATTAAAACCTTCCTTAACTTGCTGTTTTCTTCTTGGGTCATATTATGAACTCTTCCCGTGGCCACATGGCATGTGTACGTTTAATTTCAGGGACTGCTGACATTCCAGGATGTGGCCATAGATTTTTATCAAGAGGAGTGAGAATGCCTGGACCAAGATCAATGGGAATTGTACAGGGATGTGATGTTAGAGAAGTATAGGAACCTGCTCTCCTTGGGTGAGGATACCTTCCTTCCAGAATTCCTTATCCAACCACAGGGTTTGGAGTCCTTCATTTGTAGAATATCTCCTGGAATCTTCTGCTTCCTACAATGGGGTTTCAGATTGCAACGTCTCAGGAAAGATTGGGAGTTTGTGGGTATAATTTTTCTTATTCTTTTAAAATTGCAGCCTCCCTTTTAATATACTTTGTAACTGCTTGGGATGTGTCTATATGAACTGTGTACTATATGCTTCTGTTATAGTCCTTACAATCTTTTATTGCCTTATTTTCTCTAACAATTTTCCATGGATTCTTTGGGCTTAAGGTATATTAACAGGGAGACTGCGAATCTGGGACTTCCCTGGTGATGCAGTGATTAAGAATTCGCCTGCAAATGCAGGGGACCCGGTTCGATCCCCGGTCCGGGAAGATCTCACGTGCCACGGAACAACTAAGCCATTGGGCCACAACTACTGAGTCTGCACGCCACAACTACTGAAGACGGTGTGTCTTGAGCCCATGCGCCATTTATTTTTTGGAGAATAAAACCACTTCTGAGTGATTAAAATTTAGGCCAGCTAGTCAAAATGCTTTATCACCTGTTCTTCTAAAACACTGGTCAATGGAACAAGTTTTACTAGGGATAACAGTGTAATTGTATTCTGGAGTTCATATGGTCAATATGGTTTATGACCTTGTTGCTGGATCACGACATTTCAACGGTATAACTGCTATTAATTGTCTGTTTGTTCAACGATTAAAGTCTCACGTGATCTGAGTTCAGACTGGAGTCATCCTGGTTGGTTTCTGTCTATTGCAGATTTCTTCCAGTATGAAAGGACAAGAGCAATACGGCTTCCTTTACAAAATGTCTTCAAACTAAATGATGATATAATCTACATTCAATTAATTTATACATACCCTACTGTAGAACAGGGTTCGTTACGCTGGCAGAGCCCGGTAATTATGTAAAACTGAAACTTTTTCTGCACTGGTTCAAGTCCTCTTCCTAAGAATATGTTTATAATCAACATTCTTTCACAAATTACCCAATTTAATTCACCATAGCATTCCTCATATTAACTAAATGGAAAATCCTAGGCTATATACAAATCCAGAAAGGGCCAAAAATCGTCAGCCCCCATGGATGATTACAACCCATTGCTGAGGCGTTCAAATTACTTATTAAAGAACCACTATGTCCATCAACATCATCAATTTATATATTATTGCCCCAATGCTAGCCTTAACCCTGGCTCTCACAACATGAATTCCTCTTCCCATATCTTATCCACTAATTAGTATAAATGTAGGCATATTATTTCTATTAGCCATATCACACCTAGCCATTTATTCCATCCTCAGATCTGGATGAACTTCACATTCAAAATACTCACTCACTGGAGCTCCAGGAACAATAGCACAGACGATCATCTCATATGAAGTAATGTAGCAGTTATTCTATTCTCAGTCTTACTGGTAAATGGATCATTTACACTTTCAACAGTAATTATTACACAAGAACACCTATGACTAATTTTCTCCTGACCCCTACCCAGAATTTGATTATCTCCGCAGTAGCAGAAATCCAGTGAAGCCCCACTTGATTTAACAGAAGTAGAATCAAAACCTGTACATGTTTTCAATGTAGAAAATGTAGCAGGCCCATTCACCCCGTCCTTCCTAGAGAATATGTCAATTTCCCTATAATAAACGTTTCCACAGCAATCTATTTTTAGGAGCATTCGACAATCCCTAGGTGCCAGAATTATAGATTCTTTCATCTTGTAAATATAGTTTTCTTTAAAAAATAATTTTTATAGTTTTACTACCTTTAAACAAAATGTACTCCATTGCTGTGGAATATTCCTTCATAGGAGCGTGCATGGTTCATTTCTGCATCCGTCTGTGATGGCCTTCAGGTTCCTTCAGGTTTGGCTCCTGTGGCTGCAAGTCAATGTCCGTGTGTCCTGGTGCAGGGCTGGTGGGTTTGTGTTCAACTGGGAGGAGCACTGTGGGTCTCTGTGCACGGACTTCGCTATCTGAGGCCCGATTGCTTCAGAAGTGGTTGCATCCCCCCGTTGCGTACCAGGCTTTCCATTGCTCCACATCCTGCTGATGTTTGATACTATGTCTTTCATGTCTGCCATTCTGGTAGGTGTATGCACAGTATTTTGCTTATGGCTTTAATCCCTCTGTTGTTAGTGAAGTTGTGCATCTTGTGGTATTCATGGACTATTTCCTGTTGTTTTTTGAAAAGTTTTAAAAATTGTGGTCTGGTACACATAACATAAAATGTACTATCTTAAGCATTTTTAAGTGCACATTTCAGGGTCAGGAAGTAATTCACACTGTTGTGCAAACCTGACCACCATCATCCTCCAGAACTTTTTCATCTTGCAAAATTGAAACAGTCCCCATTAAACACTCACTCCCCATTGTCCCTCCCTCAGCCTCTGGCCCTCAACATCCTACTTTATGTCTCTATATTTCCGACTGCTCTAGGGGCCTTGTATGAGTGGATCAAGCACTGTTTGTTTTTTTGTGTCTAGCTTACATCACTGAGCATAATGCCCTCAAGGTTCATCCCTGCTGCATCCTGTGTCAGAATTGACTTGCTTTTTAGGCTGAATAGCCTTTCCTTGTATTGATGGACCGTATTTTTCTTCTCCATTCATCCATTAGTGGACACATGTAATATCTACATTCATTTCTACTGTCATAATATTTGTGGAATAAAATCAGAAAGTCCTATGAATCAAAAGTCATTTGCCATTAACTTTTTTCTTAAACTTTTTGTTGTGGAAAACATCAAGGCTAAGAAAAGGGAAAAATACATGTCAGCTTCACTTGTGTTCAGGAATTAATGCTTTACGGATTCACTTTATTCCCTGTGTGTGTGCTATGCGTGTGCATGTGCCTCTTTGCATACATATGCTGTGCATGTGCATAGGTATGTGAACTTGCACACATTAGTGTGTGCATGGGCATATGGGTGCATGTGTGTTCACATGCTAGTGTGTGAATATATTTGTGCTGTGCACGTGCATATGTTTGTGTGTGTGCTGTGCCTGCCTGTGCGCACAGCTGTGTGTTTGCTGGAACCACTTGCAAGTTGGCTGCAGACTGAATTGTGCCCCAGATATATCCGCACGCAGCTGCTCTAACAATCCTGCGTAGCCACGTAAAGGTCACAGATCTCAGGGATTTAAATGGACGGAGCAGGATATACTGACACAGAGTTTGTCTCTGCGGTGTGTCCTGTCCCCTTTGAGATTTCCAAGCTCTGCATTAAGGGTGTTTTCCTGATTAACCTGTGGTTCCTTTTCTTCTCTTCATCTTGTCAGAGTTTGTCTTCCAATGACTGTCACTGTCTCAGTAACATCCTTCACACCTTCTTTACATTCAGTCACCTGTCCCAGGTCCCCTAAAGCAACAATGTCACCGTTGGAGAGCCTGGCCAAGGCTGGGGTGCACCTCCTGTTGGCCTGGCCTCCAGGCCCTGCCCTTGGCTCCTGTTTTCTCATATCTCAGCCAGGCCCCGACTTGGATCGGGCCGACACGTCTTTCCTCACAGGGTCCCATCGCCCAGTCAAGGGGGTTCATTCTCCCCAAACACAGCATCAGGAGTCGGGGGCTGACAGTCCCCACTGCGTCTCCTTCATGTGAGACCCTGTGCTGTTGAAAGAGCAGGCACCCTGCCCTCGGGGGTGGGGGACTGGGGGGCGACATGCGGCCCACAATGGGCAGGCGGGTGTCTGGGTGGGGCGAGCCAGTATGCAAGGAGTTCCGCGGTGGGTTCTCCTCTCCAACGGCTTCTGTGCCCCTACCTCTCCCCGTGCCTCCCCTCGAAGACAGCGCGGTGCCCGGGTTGGGAACCATGGGAGCCGTCAGCCACCGCCCCCTCTACACACACACACACACGCACACGGACACGCACACGCACACGCTGCAGGGAAGCAGGACCTGAGTGCAGGGCTCTCAGCGGCCCTGAGCGCCCCGCCCGGAATCGGCCAGCCGAATGGACAGACCGGATCTCCCGGCCCGGACCATGCAGGACTCTCCTGACCTGGCTTGCAGTGTGGCCGCCTCCTTCTGGAAGCCTGGGAGGCTGGAATCAGGCCACTTCTTGTCTGTCCTGGCAGCAGACTGGGCTGCACTCTAAGAAGTTCGTGGCTCGCCCGTGGATCCTGACCATCAGGTGGCCAGAGACATTGGGAACATTTCTGTTTTGCCTGTTGAAATGTTTAATGACAAAGATTTTGTTCAGTTTCCTGATGTGGGTGTCCAAAGATGAGAGACCCATGTGTGTGATCTGTACCCCCTATGAGATCAGCCCTAAGCTAGTTTAAACATGATCAAGTTGTGTCTACATGGTAGATTTAGACCTCTGCATGTCCTGTCTACTGATTATGTTTAGAGCTGACCATGTGTTGTCTAGAATAAGAAGATTTAGACCTGACCATGTTCTGTGTACGCTAGGACTATGGGGACCTGGGTAGAGACCCGGCCTGGCCTCAGTACTGGGAAGCTCCGTGCCTGCATCTGAATGTCAGTGCTTAGATGTCTGGGGTCTGGAGATGAGGTGGGCTTGTGTACGTAACAGCCTCTCTTCTGAGTGTGGTGACCTGGTCCTCCCAAGGGTCAGTGCTATGGTCGGGGCCTTAGTCTTAATCCCTGCAAGGTTCACCTTCCCTGGGGCTCATGGAGAATCCTCAGCAGGACTACCTGGCAATAATTCCAATTTACCAGCACGTGCATGGTGCATAGGGAAGCAGGGTTAGCTGCTGAATTGATTGCAGGGCACGCAGATCGGGCAAAAGGCCGATGGGTGACAGCTGAGGATGCTGCTGAGCTCTCCCTCCAGTCTACCGTCCCTACTCAGCAGAGTCCAGAGCTGCCCCTCGGCTTTCAGCCCTGCTGTCCTGTGAGTTTTCTCAACATGTAAGTGAGACGAGAAAGGACTGAGCATGCCAGCACCAGGGTCGTGTGTTCAACTCTAGTATGAAAGCTGTAAAAACAGTTAAAATCACACAGAACCATAGTGAGAAGAGGAGGACTCCTCTGGGACAAGTGTGGGGAAAGGAGACCCACCTGACACTTTTTCCCATCCCAGGAGGTCCCAGGGACCCAGCTTGTTTCCACATTGGGGGAGCCCCCTGCAGAGCCATGGTGTCCTGACCAAGGGGACGTGTGACCCCAGGTGCAGGGTCTGGGGAGGTGAGGTCACCCTGGGACTGTGGACATGTGACCCAGGTGGAGGGGTCTGGGGAGGTGGGTCACCCTGGTGAGTGTGGATGTGTGGCCCCAGGTATAGGGTGCGGGGACTGTGTGGGTCTCACCATACCTGCATGGGTCAGGATCACATGGATGGGGAGACCGCATATGCGCTCTTTGCCTGCAGTGTGTCCTGTCCCCTTTGAGATTTCCAACCTCTGCATTAAGGGTGTTGTCCTGATTAACCTGTGGTTCCTTTTCTTCTCTTCATCTTGTCACAATCATATGAGGTCAGGCATGTTTGAGTGGGTTGCTGCTCTGTGTTCCGGTGAGTGACAACACTTGGTGGTATCGTATTAATACTATAGCATATCATATGTCTAATCTATGGGGGTCACCACTGCCTGGGTCCCCCTGGACAGAGGTCAGGTGAGCACAGACTAGCCCCCCCTAAGAATGGTCTCCCACGTGCTCTGTGAGGGTACCGTGATGGCCCCTAAGGTAGGGGACTGTGTCTGGGCCTCCGACATTTGTGATGAAGGGGAGTCGAAATGGAATCTCAATTAACAAGACATTATTTTAAGAATTTTTTTCAAGTGAAATAAAACACACGTCACATACCCTTTACCATCATCACCATTTTAAGTGCACGTTTCTGAAGGCATCAGATAGATTCACTTTCTCGTGGAGCCATCACCACCATCACTAGAACTTTTCGTCCTGCAAAACCAAAATTCCACAACCATGAAAGTCTCATTCCCCATTCCCTCCCACTGCCCCTGGCACCGATATCCACTTCAGTCCCTGAGTTGTCGACCCCAGGGCACCCACTGGAGTGGAATCCTGCCGTGTTTGCTGACGGGTCATTTTGGAAGAGCTGACTTTCAGTCTGAAGCTCTGCCTGTTCGCATCTGAAGAATCTGCATTTAAGGAGAGGGTGTATGAGGAAGGGGGTGTATGCGGGACAAAGGTGTCCGGGGTGCAGGTGAGCCAGGACCTGACCAGCTGCCTTTTGGGTCCTCTGGTCCCATCTCTTGGTCTGTGCCTCATCTGCATCATCACTGTCCCCGCTGCCACCGCTGGGGTGTTGTTGTCTGAGTGAGAGTCCCCTGGTGCCCCTGCTCTCCTCCCCTCCTCCTGCTGGTTGCGGAGGGAACTGCTTGCTGTGTGGTCTCTACTCCTGAGGCATGAAGGACCCTGTAGCATGGACCTGCAGAGTGTGGGGTGTGGTCCCAAGAGCATGGGGCCCACATAGGACACGACATCAGGGCGTGACAAGTGCTAGGGCTGCCTCATCACTGACAGGGAATGTTGCCCAGATCCTGCTCCAGAGGGCGTGGTGGGTGGCCTGGGACCCTAGAGGCCCCATTCCTATATTGGAGCTTGGAGAGTGCATCCCCATGGGCTGCAGATTCACCCCATATCTCAGCCATATCCCTCTGTCCTGTCTTTGAACTCAGGAAAACGAGCTCTCTTGTCCACAACATAGGCCTGGTCCTGTTGATATTACGATTCTTTAAGTTAGGCGTCCTGGGATAGCAGCTCCTTTTAGGCCTGAGAAGGAACAACTCCGGAGTGTACAACGATTTCAGATGAAACTAATATTCAATGACTATCCCTAACTACTCGGTTGTTGACTTCTATTAGTCATTATTCTCCTGGTTTTAGCTCTGATGTGGGGATTACAGAGGAGTCAACATTTAAATCTTCGTAATCTGTGTATTTGTAGCTTCAGTATCGTTACTGACCCATAGTTTTTTATGGTTTGGGAAGAGTTATTGATTTCATGTATCATGTAAAGGATTCACAATGATGATAGGGCAATTAAGATTACAATAATAGCTAGTAAATTGTTCACATTTTCTCTACCTGTGCATCTATTGTATGCATATGAGTTTAGATGTCAATATTAGTGAAATGATATAGAGGACTAGAGAATTTATTTTAAAAATCACTATTAATGTGTGATGAAGAAAATGTAAAAGTTCTTCCATAATCGGTGATGTTGTATCTTGAGAGCCTAGATGAAATTGATATGCCTTAGTGATATACAGGATTTTAGCCTATCATTTAACTTTGACAAATCTACATCACTTTTTACTTTTATCTCATTTATTGAGGAAGACATAATTGTTATGGTGTTGGCTTGAAACTGGTTGAAAAGGACTTGAGTCCTTCCTTATTTTACATTTACATAGGTAGGATCTTGAAACGTAGGATATGGTGGAGGACATCCGTGTAACCATTCTAGGTTAGGGGTAGCAATTTCCACTGCTAAGACTTCTTGTTTAGACACAAATGCTTTTCAAAGTATGAAGATTATTAGCATTACTGCTGCTACTGAGATGAATGAGCCTAAAGACAAAATATTTCATGTTGTGTGTGCCTCAGGGTACTCAGACTAATGTAGTGACCTCCCTGAGAGGCCACGAAAGTGCTGCAGGAAGTCATATTTACTACTACAAATATACTTGTGAAGTGAATTTTTGCTCATGCTGAGTTAACTGTATAACCTGAGAATAGTGGGAATCAGTGTAGAAAGCCTCCTATAATAGTGAAGACTGCTCCCATGGACATTAGGTCATGGAAGTGTGCTACTACATAGTATGTATCCTGGAGGACAATGTCTGGGGATGAGTTGGCTAAGATGTTTCCTGTCAAACCACCTACTGTAAAAAGAAAAACTAAAGCCTAAAACTCACAATATAGTGGGAGGTCATATAGTATTACCTCCGTGAACAGTTGCTAACTAGGGACTTCCCTGGTGACGCAGTGGTTAAGAATTCGTCTGCCAATGCAGGGGACACGGGTTCGAGCCCTTGTCTGGGAAGATTCCACATGCCGTGGAGCAAAAAGCCCGTGTGCCACAACTACTGAGCCTGCCCTCTAGAGCCCGCAAGCCACCACTACTGAAGCCCACGAGCCTAGAGGCCGTGCTCTGCAACAAGAGAAGCCACTGCAATGAAAGGGCCGCACACCGCAACGAAGAGTAGCTGCCGCTCACCGCAACCAGAGAAAGCCAATGCGCAGCAACCAAGACCCAACTCAGCCAAAAAAAAAAAAAAGAAAAGAAAAAGAAAAATTAAATAAAGAGTTGCTAATCAGCTAGATACTTTTACTCCTGTAGGGATAGAAGTAATTACGGTAGCTGATGCAAAGTATGCTCCTGAGTCCACAGCTATCCCTATGGTAAACATATGATGGGCCCACAAGAGAACTCCTAAAAAACCAGTGGACATGACTCATACTATTCCCAGATAGCTGAAAGGCAATTTTTCTCCTAAATAGTATGTAATGATATGTGAGTTTATAACAAACCCTGTTAGGCCATGAATACAGACTTCAGGGTGAGCAAAGTATCAAAAGAGGTGTTGGTATAGGATTCGGTCTCCTCCTGCCGGGTCAAAGAAAGTAGTGTTTAGATTTCTATCTCTTAACAGCATGGCAATTCTGGCTGCTTGGACTGAGATTGATAATTATAGTAATATGGCTATAGTTGGGGAAGATTAAACAAATAATGGTGTTTGGTATTGGGATATGACTGCTGGTTTTGTATTAAAGACTATAGTAATAAAAGTAATAATACCAATAATTGAGGAGACACCTGCTAAATGTAAGGAGAAAACAGTTAGGTCGACAGAGGCTCCTGCATGGGCCAGATTGCAGGCTAGAGCTGAATACACGGTCCCACTGGTACCAGAACCAGCTTCTACTATTGGTGATATGAGTAGGAGTAAGAATGATGGGGGAAGTAGCCAAAGTTTATATGATTTATTGGTGGAAATGCTACTTCAGGTGTCCGAGTTATTAGTGGCCCAAGTCAGTTTTCAAAGCCTGCAATCATAACAGGTACAGCTATAAAGAAAATTATTACAAGTGCAGGGACTGTTATGACAACCTTACAGATTTGGGCATCTCCAAGTAGCGGTCCAGGTCAGCATAGCTCAGCCTGGATTAATATAATTAAGGTGCTGCCTGCTACTACAGCTCAAGCACCAAATAGTAAATATAAAATGCCGATATCTTTGTGATTTGTTGAAAATAATCAGCAGTGTATGAACAGAGGTAAAATGACTGAGTTAGCATTAGACTGTAAATCTAAAGACAGAGATTGAGCCCTCTTTCTGGCAAACCCTGTGGTGAATCAACAAATTGAATTGTAACTTCAGAGAAGCAGCTTCAATTCTGCCAGTGATTATCCTGCCTTTTTTTTTTCTTTTTTTCTTTCTCAAATGAAGGAGAAGTAGACTGAAGCCAGTTGACTAGAGGATTTGCCTGTTAACTAAAGTTTCCTGGGGTTAAAACTCATCAATCTCGTAAAGATTTGGCTTCAATACAGTGTTTGCTTTACATTCAATTGATGTAGAATAAAGTCTTGCAATCCTTATTTTTAGGAATTAAGTCAATTTCACTTGTTTAGGGTTTTGAAAGCTCTTGGTCTGAACTAACCTAAATTCCTAGTCCAGCACCGATAGAATGGGTGTTGTGTGTAGTAACCGTGTGGGTATTATGATTGGAAATGATAGGAAGGTTATTTCTTTGTATGTTGAAATTGTTTAGTGTTTGTGTTGTTTAATGAAGGGAATATAGTTAGTGATGTGGAGTATGTTACCTGCAAGTAGAAATATATGCTGAGGCCTGCTATGATGGCTATTAGTGTTGGTAGAATGATTTTGTCGTTTTTGTTATCTCTTGGATAATTATTCATTTGGGTAGAAAGCCTGATAGTGATGGGCGATGTCCTAATGATACTATAATAGTGAGGAAAATGATTGTGATGGGAGGTGTTTTATCTCATGTGTGTGATAATGATACTCTTGTAGTACATGATCTGGGCATAAATAAGAAGAAGATAGTGTTCTTATGATATAAATTAGTATGTTTAGGATTGTTATAATCTGAATATACATTATAATAGCTGTTATTCATCCTATATGGGCAATTGATGAGGAGGATGTAATATTTTCCAGGTGAGTATGGCGAAGTCTGCCTCAGCCTCCAGCTATGATTTATAATATCACTATGATTAATAGTATATTTAGGTTGATGGATGGTGACATGTGGTATAAAACTGATAGGGGTGCAATTTTGTCATGTTGATAGCATCAGGTCTGCTGTTCATGGGATGCCTCGTGTGACTCCAGGCACTCAGAAGTGAAATGGGGAAAGTCCTACTTTTGTGACAAGGGCGATTGTCATGAGGGTGGATGCTCCTGGATTAAAGATTCTTGTTATTCATTGTGCTCTTTGACCAGAGCATATTAGATTAATGATAATAGCCATTATAAGTAGTATTGATGTGGTGGACTGTTTTAGGAAATATTTGTTGGATGCTTCTGTAGCTTATGGGTTCATGTTTTTTATTAGAATGGGGATACCATTAACCAGTGTGAGCTTGTTATACAATTATATTTCCTGAGAAAATGGTCAGTAGAATGATGGTAAAAACAATGAGAGTTTATTAGCACAGGAAGGATATACAAAAATATTTTGGGGGTATGGGCCTGTAGCTTACTTAGAGAACTTTACTATATAGCATGTGGTGTAATGTGGTAGGTAGCATGGAGAATGTAAAATTATTAGGAAGAATTCAATTCCAGGAATAAGAGCATTGAAACCTCTATGATTTACTCTATCAAAGTAACTCTTTAGTCAGACATATTTCTTAAATTTGTGGTGGGTTGCCGGGTATGATGACAAGTAGTGAAAACTCTCATATACATAAGGTTAATGTTAGTCGTAACAAAACTTTACATAAGAGATGTATGCGTTGATCATATCAAAATTGTAGGTAGGAGGCTCAAATTCATAGAAAGGTGATTGTTAGATGTGTTTTAATGATGACTTGGGCTGTATATATTTCTGGCACCTAGGGATTGTCGAATGCTCCTAAAACTAGATTGCTGTGGAAATGTTTATTATAGGGAAATTGACATATTCTCTAGGAGAGACGGGGTGAATGGGCCTGCTACATTTTCTACATTGAAGACATGTACAGGTTTTGATTCTACTTCTGTTAAATCAAGTGGGGCTTCACTGGATTTCTGCTACTGCGGAGATAATCAAATTCTGGGTAGGGGTCAGGAGAAAATTAGTCATAGGTGTTCTTGTGTAATAATTACTGTTGAAAGTGTAAATGATCCATTTATCAGTAAGACTGAGAATAGAATAACTGCTACATTACTTCATATGAGATGATTGTCTGTGCTATTGCTCCTAGAGATCCAGTGAGTGTGTATTTTGAATGTGAAGTTCATCCAGATCTGAGGATGGAGTAAATGGCTAGGTGTGATATGGCTAATAGAAATAATATGCCTACATTTATATTAATTAGTGGATAAGATATGGGAAGAGGAATTCATGTTGTGAGAGCCAGGGTTAAGGCTAGCATTGGGGTTAAGGCTAGCAAGAGAAGCCACCGCAATGAGAAGCCGGCGCACCGCAACAAAGAGTAGCCCCCGCTTGCTGCAACTAGAGAAAGCCTGCGCATAGCAACGAAGACCCAACGCAGCCAAAAACAAATTAATTAATTAATTAGTTAACTATTTTAAATAAAAGTACTATATCCTTCTGTACAGCTTCTCTGGGAAGAACACAGAGATGGCGTAAGAGAGTGAGAAAGACCAATATTTAGTGCACATCTCTCATGCAGGTGCTCTGCTGGCTCAGATAGATTTATCCCCACTTTACAAAGGAGGAAATAATCTCAGAGAGGTTTAGTAATTTTCCCAAAGCCAAACAGCTATGGAGTGGCAGAACCAAGATCTGAACCAAGTCTGTTACCTTCAAAGCCTAAGTCCTCATCACAACAAAACTCAATTAATATTTACATTTATCGAATTACATTGCAACCTGGGGAGTTCTTGGCACAATCCTGAAGAAGAGTGAGAAAGAAAGAAATAGCATTGTTCCTACAGTCAACCCACATTTTTGGAGCAGCTGCTAGATGCCTGGCCCTTTTTGGGCTTCAGCAGTGATCAAGACAGGAAGAGTTCTGCTTTCATGAACCACGTAGTGGGGAGGAGAGACGGGTACAACTTGGGTGAGTGATTTCACCTTGCTGGACCTCTGTTTTGTCATCTGGAAAATGGGATGGGTGTTCCTCATTTTCTGGGATTGTCCAGCCCTCACATTCTCTGATTCCATAAGAAGCATTTGTTTTCCTGTTTCTTTAAAATTCATTCAGGCCGTGAGCTGTGATGAATGTGGTTAGCTGCTCCCAAAATCACTCTATTCCCACCCTTTTCCTGTGATCAGGTATTTCCCGAAACATGACTCACAGTCAGACAAGTCACAGAACCTAAGGGGCACCCAGCAGAAAAATTCCAACCCTTGCTTCCCAGGAGCTCTGCGGTCTACCTGCCAGGTAAACTTAACTCACCTGGCACAAGGTGGCCATCCCTGGTTTCACATCAACATGATCTCAGGCCCAAACCTCCTTGTTTTTCCATTTTGTCTTTAAGTTACTTGTTGAAACAACTGCACAAATATGACACTGAGAGAAAATCAGGCATCTTCTGCCCCCAGTGCCTACTAATAAATGATTTTCTGCCACTTTAATGATAAAGATAGAACATTTCCACATTCTGCTACCCTTATTATTTGTCATTTTTGTTGATATTTCTATTGACTACATCTTTCAATATTTTAACAATGGAACATTTATTTAGGGTGTTCCAGACCCAGCCTTTAGTGGTAAAGGTTTCGTTGTTATATTTCTATTATGTTTCCTTTAAAAATCATTATCCTATTTAAATGGATTAAGTCAATTCTATAGGCATTTATCTTATGATATTGATGAAATTGATACATAGAGGGCAGTAGTACAAGTTGATTGGACTTGAGAACCTCTATTAGCACAGTTAAGTATAAATATTATCTATATGTAAACCAAAGTACAGGCCGAGTGAGATTCTCTGACTTTTTTCCACTGTCTGCCCCTCAAGCCTGTGAGAAATGGAATAGTTCTTGCCCTATCAGTAAACAAAGGATGTCACAGTCTTCAGCACTTGCAGCCCTCCAATGTGAGCCGGCGGGCCCTGAGGCACTGAGGATATGCAAATACAGAATGCAGGCCCCAGAGAGCTGAGGTGCATATCAAAGGAAGGAATTCAGTGAGCCCAGGCAAAGAAAAGCGCCGCATTCCTCACCTTGGGAGAGCTGGTTTTCCTTAGTTAACAATCACCTTTTGATGTTCCCCATTACCTGCGCCAGTTCCCTGCCCTGTCCCCTCCCCCCCGGTACTTTAGCTCAGGGAGGAAGGAGCGCAGAGGGACTCGGCCGAATAAGGGGTCTGCGCGCCTCGGGAGGAGTTTTCAGCCGCTTTCCCCGCAGTCGGGAAGAGGGGCGCTGACGCTGCAGCCGGACCCTGCGCCTCCCTTGCCCCGTTTCCCCTCAGGACGCTCAGGCCGACCCCCTCCTCACACCCACCAGGCCTCGCGAGCCAGGACGAGGGCAGGGGCGAGAGGACGGACCGAAGTTCCCGGGGACCAGACGCTGGAGGCCGCTCTTTCTGCACAGCTGCGGCGGGTGGCAGCGAACCCCTGCCCCTCAGAAGCTGGTCTTGTGCTGCCGCCCGGGCACCGGACCAGGCGGAGGGTCGGCGCCCACTTACCCGGCCCGCCGTCCCCGCGACTGTCATGGCTTCAGCCGCCGGGAAACCTCCAGAGCCCGCAGCCTCAGTGAGGTCGCCCTCCCCTCGACTCCGGGACAGTTCCGTGAAGGCGGAGGGAAGAGACCCCGCCTGAGCCGGGAGATGGGAGGAAATGCGGGCTCTGTTCAGCGCGCAGTGGGTGGGACCGCTCTGCCCCGAGGCCTTCCGGGAGGGAGCGGGGCGGCGGGGGAGTGAGCCGCCAGGACCGCAGGGCCCCGTCGGGGGTCCTGGAGGAGCGGCCCGGCCTGGGGGCCATGCCCATTTTGGCCGCAGCCCAGACCTTTTTCCTGGAATCCTACCCTAAAAAATTAGAAAGATACACAGTCTATAGTAAATACTCACAAATGATTGTTGCTGCTGTGCTCACTATTCTATTAAAGGTGTAAAATCCATAAAACACTTTAAGTTCAAAATTAAATATGAATTTTTACCTTTCTAATTATGTCTCTGATATTCACAGTTGTGGTTAATGAATCAGAGACTGTGGCATCAGTAGTTAAAAATGAGCTTGTGAAAAAAATAGAGCTCAGGCCCACCGGACCTACTGAATCACAATCTGCACTTTTACAATCTCCCCAGTGTACTCGTGTACCCATGAATAGTTGAAAGGTACATTTCTACCTCGACAGGTCTTTTCTCTATGAGAAATACACACATTTTATCCAGTTTGATATAAATAAAACACTCAAAAATGCATATGCCTGTGTTGAAACCATCATTTTATCATTTCTTTTTCAGACAAGTATAGTCTCTATACTGGTTTTGTGGCTCACATGCCATACTCTTTTCTTGTAGGTAGAAATAAGGTAGAGAAAGTCACTTTGTAAAAAAAAAATTATACATATATATATATATATATATATATATATATATATATATGTATGTATTAGTGGATAATTGAAGACACTCTTCTAAATTAAAACCTTCCTTAACTTGCTGTTTTCTTCTTGGGTCATATTATGAACTCTTCCCGTGGCCACATGGCATGTGTACGTTTAATTTCAGGGACTGCTGACATTCCAGGATGTGGCCATAGATTTCTGTCAAGAGGAGTGAGAATGCCTGGACCAAGATCAATGGGAATTGTACAGGGATGTGATGTTAGAGAAGTATAGGAACCTGCTCTCCTTGGGTGAGGATACCTTCCTTCCAGAATTCCTTATCCAACCACAGGGTTTGGAGTCCTTCATTTGTAGAATATCTCCTGGAATCTTCTGCTTCCTACAATAGGGTTTCAGATTGCAATGTTTCAGGAAAGATTGGGAGTTTGTGGGTATAATTTTCCTTATTCTTTTAAAATTGCAGCCTCCCTTTTAATATACTTTGTAACTGCTTGGGATGTGTCTATATGAACTGTGTACTATATGCTTCTGTTATAGTCCTTACAATCTTTTATTGCCTTATTTTCTCTAACAATTTTCCATGGATTCTTTGGGCTTAAGGTATATTAACAGGGAGACTGCGAATCTGGGACTTCCCTGGTGATGCAGTGATTAAGAATTCGCCTGCCAATGAACTATGGGACCCGGTTCGATCCCCGGTCCGGGAAGATCTCACGTGCCACGGAACAACTAAGCCATTGGGCCACAACTACTGAGTCTGCACGCCACAACTACTGAAGACGGTGTGTCTTGAGCCCATGCGCCATTTATTTTTTGGAGAATAAAACCACTTCTGAGTGATTAAAATTTAGGCCAGCTAGTCAAAATGCTTTATCACCTGTTCTTCTAAAACACTGGTCAATGGAACAAGTTTTACTAGGGATAACAGTGTAATTGTATTCTGGAGTTCATATGGGCAATATGGTTTATGACCTTGATGCTGGATCACGACATTTCAACGGTATAACTGCTATTAATTGTCTGTTTGTTCAACGATTAAAGTCTCACGTGATCTGAGTTCAGACTGGAGTCATCCTGGTTGGTTTCTGTCTATTGCAGATTTCTTCCAGTATGAAAGGACAAGAGCAATACGGCTTCCTTTACAAAATGTCTTCAAACTAAATGATGATATAATCTACATTCAATTAATTTATACATACCCTACTGTAGAACAGGGTTCGTTACGCTGGCAGAGCCCGGTAATTATGTAAAACTGAAACTTTTTCTGCACTGGTTCAAGTCCTCTTCCTAAGAATATGTTTATCATCAACATTCTTTCACAAATTACCCAATTTAATTCACCATAGCATTCCTCATATTAACTAAATGGAAAATCCTAGGCTATATACAAATCCAGAAAGGGCCAAAAATCGTCAGCCCCCATGGATGATTACAACCCATTGCTGAGGCATTCAAATTACTTATTAAAGAACCACTATGTCCATCAACATCATCAATTTATATATTATTGCCCCAATGCTAGCCTTAACCCTGGCTCTCACAACATGAATTCCTCTTCCCATATCTTATCCACTAATTAGTATAAATGTAGGCATATTATTTCTATTAGCCATATCACACCTAGCCATTTATTCCATCCTCAGATCTGGATGAACTTCACATTCAAAATACTCACTCACTGGAGCTCCAGGAACAATAGCACAGACGATCATCTCATATGAAGTAATGTAGCAGTTATTCTATTCTCAGTCTTACTGGTAAATGGATCATTTACACTTTCAACAGTAATTATTACACAAGAACACCTATGACTAATTTTCTCGTGACCCCTACCCAGAATTTGATTATCTCCGCAGTAGCAGAAATCCAGTGAAGCCCCACTTGATTTAACAGAAGTAGAATCAAAACCTGTACATGTCTTCAATGTAGAAAATGTAGCAGGCCCATTCACCCCGTCCTTCCTAGAGAATATGTCAATTTCCCTATAATAAACGTTTCCACAGCAATCTATTTTTAGGGGCATTCGACAATCCCTAGGTGCCAGAATTATAGATTCTTTCATCTTGTAAATATAGTTTTCTTTAAAAAATAATTTTTATAGTTTTACTACCTTTAAACAAAATGTACTCCATTGCTGTGGAATATTCCTTCATAGGAGCGTGCATGGTTCATTTCTGCATCCGTCTGTGATGGCCTTCAGGTTCCTTCAGGTTTGGCTCCTGTGGCTGCAAGTCCATGTCCGTGTGTCCTGGTGCAGGGCTGGTGGGTTTGTGTTCAACTGGGAGGAGCACTGTGGGTCTCTGTGCACGGACTTCGCTATCTGAGGCCCGATTGCTTCAGAAGTGGTTGCATCCCCCCGTTGCGTACCAGGCTTTCCATTGCTCCACATCCTGCTGATGTTTGATACTATGTCTTTCATGTCTGCCATTCTGGTAGGTGTATGCACAGTATTTTGCTTATGGCTTTAATCCCTCTGTTGTTAGTGAAGTTGTGCATCTTGTGGTATTCATGGACTATTTCCTGTTGTTTTTTGAAAAGTTTTAAAAATTGTGGTCTGGTACACATAACATAAAATGTACTATCTTAAGCATTTTTAAGTGCACATTTCAGGGTCAGGAAGTAATTCACACTGTTGTGCAAACCTGACCACCATCATCCTGCAGAACTTTTTCATCTTGCAAAATTGAAACAGTCCCCATTAAACACTCACTCCCCATTGTCCCTCCCTCAGCCTCTGGCCCTCAACATCCTACTTTATGTCTCTATATTTCCGACTGCTCTAGGGGCCTTGTATGAGTGGATCAAGCACTGTTTGTTTTTTTGTGTCTAGCTTACATCACTGAGCATAATGCCCTCAAGGTTCATCCCTGCTGCATCCTGTGTCAGAATTGACTTGCTTTTTAGGCTGAATAGCCTTTCCTTGTATTGATGGACCGTGTTTTTCTTCTCCATTCATCCATTAGTGGACACATGTAATATCTACATTCATTTCTACTGTCATAATATTTGTGGAATAAAATCAGAAAGTCCTATGAATCAAAAGTCATTTGCCATTAACTTTTTTCTTAAACTTTTTGTTGTGGAAAACATCAAGGCTAAGAAAAGGGAAAAATACATGTCAGCTTCACTTGTGTTCAGGAATTAATGCTTTACGGATTCACTTTATTCCCTGTGTGTGTGCTATGCGTGTGCATGTGCCTGTTTGCATACATATGCTGTGCATGTGCATAGGTATGTGAACTTGCACACATTAGTGTGTGCATGGGCATATGGGTGCATGTGTGTTCACATGCTAGTGTGTGAATATATTTGTGCTGTGCACGTGCATATGTTTGTGTGTGTGCTGTGCCTGCCTGTGCGCACACCTGTGTGTTTGCTGGAACCACTTGCAAGTTGGCTGCAGACTGAATTGTGCCCCAGATATATCCGCACGCAGCTGCTCTAACAATCCTGCGTAGCCACGTAAAGGTCACAGATCTCAGGGATTTAAATGGACGGAGCAGGATATCCTGACACAGAGTTTGTCTTCCAATGACTGTCACTGTCTCAGTAACATCCTTCACACCTTCTTTAAGCCCCATTCAGGGTCCAGTTTAGACTCCCATTACATTCAGTCACCTGTCCCAGGTCCCCTAAAGCAACAATGTCACCGTTGGAGAGCCCGGCCAAGGCCGGGGGTGCCCCTCCTGTTGGCCTGGCCTCCAGGCCCTGCCCTTGGCTCCTGTTTTCTCATATCTCAGCCAGGCCCCGACTTGGATCGGGCCGACACCTCTTTCCTCACAGGGTCCCATCGCCCAGTCAAGGGGGTTCATTCTCCCCAAACACAGCATCAGGAGTCGGGGGCTGACAGTCCCCACTGGGTCTCCTTCATGTGAGACCCTGTGCTGTTGAAAGAGCAGGCACCCAGCCCTCGGGGGTGGGGGACTGGGGGCGACATGCGGCCCACGATGGGCAGGCGGGTGTCCGGGTGGGGCGAGCCAGTATGCAAGGACTTCCGCGGTGGGTTCTCCTCTCCAACGGCTTCTGTGCCCCTAACTCTCCCCGTGCCTCCCCTCGAAGACAGTGCGGTGCCCGGGTTGGGAACTATGGGAGCCGTCAGCCACCGCCCCCTCTACACACACACACACACGCACATGCACACGCACACGCACACGCTGCAGGGAAGCAGGACCTGAGTGCAGGGGTCTCAGCGGCCCTGAGCGCCCCACCCGGAATCGGCCAGCCGAATGGACAGACCGGATCTCCCTGCCTGGACCATGCAGGACTCTCCTGACCTGGCTTGCAGTGTGGCCGCCTCCTTCTGGAAGCATGGGAGGCTGGAATCAGGCCACTTCTTGTCTGTCCTGGCAGCAGACTGGGCTGCACTCTAAGAAGTTCGTGGCTCGCCCGTGGATGCTGACCATCAGGTGGCCAGAGACATTGGGAACATTTCTGTTTTGCCTGTTGAAATGTTTAATGACAAAGATTTTGTTCAGTTTCCTGATGTGGGTGTCCAAAGATGAGAGACCCATGTGTGTGATCTGTACCCCCTATGAGATCAGCCCTAAGCTAGTTTAAACATGATCAAGTTGTGTCTACATGGTAGATTTAGACCTCTGCATGTCCTGTCTACTGATTATGTTTAGAGCTGACCATGTGTTGTCTAGAATAAGAAGATTTAGACCTGACCATGTTCTGTGTACGCTAGGACTATGGGGACCTGGGTAGAGACCCGGCCTGGCCTCACTACTGGGAAGCTCCGTGCCTGCATCTGAATGTCAGTGCTTAGATGTCTGGGGTCTGGAGCTGAGGTGGGCTTGTGTACGTAACAGCCTCTCTTCTGAGTGTGGTGACCTGGTCCTCCCAAGGGTCAGTGCTATGGTCGGGGCCTTAGTCTTAATCCCTGCAAGGTTCACCTTCCCTGGGGCTCATGGAGAATCCTCAGGAGGACTACCTGGCAATAATTCCAATTTACCAGCACGTGCACGGTGCATAGGGAAGCAGGTTTAGCTGCTGAATTGATTGCAGGGCACGCAGATCGGGCAAAAGGCCGATGGGTGACAGCTGAGGCTGCTGCTGAGCTCTCCCTCCAGTCTACCGTCCCTACTCAGCAGAGTCCAGAGCTGCCCCTCGGCTTTCAGCCCTGCTGTCCTGTGAGTGTTCTCAACATGTAAGTGAGACGAGAAAGGACTGAGCATGCCAGCACCAGGGTCGTGTGTTCAACTCTAGTATGAAAGCTGTAAAAACAGTTAAAATCACACAGAACCAAAGTGAGAAGAGGAGGACTCCTCTGGGACAAGTGTGGGGAAAGGAGACCCACCTGACACTTTTTCCCATCCCAGGAGGTCCCAGGGACCCAGCTTGTTTCCACATTGGGGGAGCCCCCTGCAGAGCCATGGTGTCCTGACCAAGGGGACGTGTGACCCCAGGTGCAGGGTCTGGGGAGGTGAGGTCACCCTGGGACTGTGGACATGTGACCCAGGTGGAGGGGTCTGGGGAGGTGGGTCACCCTGGTGAGTGTGGATGTGTGGCCCCAGGTATAGGGTGCTGGGACTGTGTGGGTCTCACCATACCTGCATGGGTCAGGAGCACATGGATGGGGAGACCGCATATGCGCTCTTTGCCTGCAGTGTGTCCTGTCCCCTTTGAGATTTCCAACCTCTGCATTAAGGGTGTTGTCCTGATTAACCTGTGGTTCCTTTTCTTCTCTTCATCTTGTCACAATCATATGAGGTCAGGCATGTTTGAGTGGGTTGCTGCTCTGTGTTCCGGTGAGTGACAACACTTGGTGGTATCGTATTAATACTATAGCATATCATATGTCTAATCTATGGGGGTCACCACTGCCTGGGTCCCCCTGGACAGAGGTCAGGTGAGCACAGACTAGCCCCCCCTAAGAATGGTCTCCCACGTGCTCTGTGAGGGTACCGTGATGGCCCCTAAGGTAGGGGACTGTGTCTGGGCCTCCGACATTTGTGATGAAGGGGAGTCGAAATGGAATCTCAATTAACAAGACATTATCTTAAGAATTTATTTTAAGTGAAATAAAACACACGTCATATACCCTTTACCATCATCACCATTTTAAGTGCACGTTTCTGAGGCATCAGATAGATTCACTTTCTCGTGGAGCCATCACCACCATCACTAGAACTTTTCGTCCTTCAAAACCACAATTCCACAACCATGAAAGTCTCATTCCCCATTCCCTCCCACTGTCCCTGGCACCGATATCCACTTCAATCCCTGAGTTGTCGACTCCAGGGCACCCACTGGAGTGGAATCCTGCCGTGTTTGCTGACGGGTCATTTTGGAAGAGCTGACTTTCAATCTGAAGCTCTGCCTGTTCGCATCTGAAGAATCTGCATTTAAGGAGAGGGTGTATGAGGAAGGGGGTGTATGCGGGACAAAGGTGTCCGGGGTGCAGGTGAGCCAGGACCTGACCAGCTGCCTTTTGGGTCCTCTGGTCCCATCTCTTGGTCTGTGCCTCATCTGCATCATCACTGTCCCCGCTGCCACCGCTGGGGTGTTGTTGTCTGAGTGAGAGTCCCCTGGTGCCCCTGCTCTCCTCCCCTCCTCCTGCTGGTTGCGGAGGGAACTGCTTGCTGTGTGGTCTCTACTCCTGAGGCATGAAGGACCCTGTAGCATGGACCTGCAGAGTGTGGGGTGTGGTCCCAAGAGCATGGGGCCCACATAGGACACGACATTGGGGCATGACAAGTGCTAGGGCTGCCTCATCACTGACAGGGAATGTTGCCCAGATCCTGCTCCAGAGGGCGTGGTGGGTGGCCTGGGACCCTAGAGGCCCCATTCCTATACTGGAGCTTGGAGAGGGCATCCCCATGGGCTGCAGATTCACCCCATATCTCAGCCATATCCCTCTGTCCTGTCTTTGAACTCAGGAAAACGAGCTCTCTTGTCCACAACATAGGCCTGGTCCTGTTGATATAACGATTCTTTAAGTTAGGCGTCCTGGGATAGCAGCTCCTTTTAGGCCTGAGAAGGAACAACTCCGGAGTGTACAACGATTTCAGATGAAACTAATATTCAATGACTATCCCTAACTACTCGGTTGTTGACTTCTATTAGTCATTATTCTCCTGGTTTTAGCTCTGATGTGGGGATTACAGAGGAGTCAACATTTAAATCTTCGTAATCTGTGTATTTGTAGCTTCAGTATCGTTACTGACCCATAGTTTTTTATGGTTTGGGAAGAGTTATTGATTTCATGTATCATGTAAAGGATTCACAATGATGATAGGGCAATTAAGATTACAATAATAGCTAGTAAATTGTTCACATTTTCTCTACCTGTGCATCTATTGTATGCATATGAGTTTAGATGTCAATATTAGTGAAATGATATAGAGGACTAGAGAACTTATTTTAAAAATCACTATTAATGTGTGATGAAGAAAATGTAAAAGTTTTTCCATAATCGGTGATGTTGTATCTTGAGAGCCTAGATGAAATTGATATGCCTTAGTGATATACAGGATTTTAGCCTATCATTTAACTTTGACAAAGCTACATCACTTTTTACTTTTATCTCATTTATTGAGGAAGACATAATTGTTATGGTGTTGGCTTGAAACTGGTTGAAAAGGACTTGAGTCCTTCCTTATTTTACATTGACATAGGTAGGATCTTGAAACGTAGGATATGGTGGAGGACATCCGTGTAACCATTCTAGGTTAGGAGTAGCAATTTCCACTGCTAAGACTTCTTGTTTAGACACAAATGCTTTTCAAAGTATGAAGATTATTAGCATTACTGCTGCTACTGAGATGAATGAGCCTAAAGACAAAATATTTCATGTTGTGTGTGCCTCAGGGTACTCAGACTAACGTAGTGACATCCCTGAGAGGCCACGAAAGTGCTGCAGGAAGTCATATTTACTACTACAAATATACTTGTGAAGTGAATTTTTGCTCATGCTGAGTTAACTGTATAACCTGAGAATAGTGGGAATCAGTGTAGAAAGCCTCCTATAATAGTGAAGACTGCTCCCATGGACATTAGGTCATGGAAGTGTGCTACTACATAGTATATATCCTGGAGGACAATGTCTGGGGATGAGTTGGCTAAGATGATTCCTGTCAAACCACCTACTGTAAAAAGAAAAACTAAAGCCTAAAACTCATAATATAGTGGGAGGTCATATAGTATTACCTCCGTGAACAGTTGCTAACCAGGGACTTCCCTGGTGACGCAGTGGTTAAGAATTCGTCTGCCAATGCAGGGGACACGGGTTCGAGCCCTTGTCTGGGAAGATTCCACATGCCGCGGAGCAAAAAGCCCGTGTGCCACAACTACTGAGCCTGCCCTCTAGAGCCCGCAAGCCACCACTACTGAAGCCCACGCGCCTAGAGGCCGTGCTCTGCAACAAGAGAAGCCACTGCAATGAAAGGGCCGCACACCGCAACGAAGAGTAGCTGCCGCTCACCGCAAATAGAGAAAGCCCATGCGCAGCAACCAAGACCCAACTCAGCCAAAAAAAAAAAAAAAAGAAAAGAAAAAGAAAAATTAAATAAAGAGTTGCTAATCAGCTAGATACTTTTACTCCTGTAGGGATAGAAGTAATTACGGTAGCTGATGCAAAGTGTGCTCCTGAGTCCACAGCTATCCCTATGGTAAACATATGATGGGCCCACAAGAGAACTCCTAAAAAACCAGTGGACATGACTCATACTATTCCCAGATAGCTGAAAGGCAATTTTTGTCCTAAATAGTATGTAATGATATGTGAGTTTATAACAAACCCTGTTAGGCCATGAATACAGACTTCAGGGTGAGCAAAGTATCAAAAGAGGTGTTGGTATAGGATTCGGTCTCCTCCTGCCGGGTCAAAGAAAGTAGTGTTTAGATTTCTATCTCTTAACAGCATGGCAATTCTGGCTGCTTGGACTGAGATTGATAATTATAGTAATATGGCTATAGTTGGGGAAGATTAAACAAATAATGGTGTTTGGTATTGGGATATGACTGCTGGTTTTGTATTAAAGACTATAGTAATAAAAGTAATAATACCAAGAATTGAGGAGACACCTGCTAAATGTAAGGAGAAAACAGTTAGGTCGACAGAGGCTCCTGCATGGGCCAGATTGCAGGCTAGAGCTGAATACACGGTCCCACTGGTACCAGAACCAGCTTCTACTATTGGTGATATGAGTAGGAGTAAGAATGATGGGGGAAGTAGGCAAAAGTTTATATGATTTATTGGGGGAAATGCTACTTCAGGTGTCCGAGTTATTAGTGGCCCAAGTCAGTTTTCAAAAGCCTGCAATCATAACGGGTACAGCTATAAAGAAAATTATTACAAGTGCAGGGACTGTTATGACAACCTTACAGATTTGGGCATCTCCAAGTAGCGGTCCAGGTCAGCATAGCTCAGCCTGGATTAATATAATTAAGGTGCTGCCTGCTACTCCAGCTCAAGCACCAAATAGTAAATATAAAATGCCGATATCTTTGTGATTTGTTGAAAATATACAGCAGTGTATGAACAGAGGTAAAATGACTGAGTTAGCATTAGACTGTAAATCTGAAGACAGAGATTGAGCCCTCTTTCTGGCAAACCCTGTGGTGAATCAACAAATTGAATTGTAACTTCAGAGAAGCAGCTTCAATTCTGCCAGTGATTATCCTGCCTTTTTTTTTTTCTTTTTTTCTTTCTCAAATGAAGGAGAAGTAGACTGAAGCCAGTTGACTAGAGGATTTGCCTGTTAACTAAAGTTTCCTGGGGTTAAAACTCATCAATCTCGTAAAGATTTGGCTTCAATACAGTGTTTGCTTTACATTCAATTGATGTAGAATAAAGTCTTGCAATCCTTATTTTTAGGAATTAAGTCAATTTCACTTGTTTAGGGTTTTGAAAGCTCTTGGTCTGAACTAACCTAAATTCCTAGTCCAGCACCGATAGAATGGGTGTTGTGTGTAGTAACCGTGAGGGTATTATGATTGGTAACGATAGGAAGGTTATTTCTTTGTATGTTGAAATTGTTTTGTGTTTGTGTTGTTTAATGAAGGGAATATAGTTAGTGATGTGGAGTATGTTAGCTGCAAGTAGAAATATATGCTGAGGACTGCTATGGTGGCTATTAGTGTTGGTAGAATGATGTTGTCGTTTTTGTTATCTCTTGGATAATTATTCATTTGCGTAGAAAGCCTGATAGTGATGGGCGATGTCCTAATGATACTATAATGGTGAGGAAAATGATTGTGATGGGAGGTGTTTTATCTCATGTGTGTGATAATGATACTCTTGTAGTACATGATCTGGGCATAAATAAGAAGAAGATAGTGTTGTTATGATATAAATTAGTATGTTTAGGATTGTTATAATCTGAATATACATTATAATAGCTGTTATTCATCCTATATGGGCAATTGATGAGGAGGGTGTAATATTTTCCAGGTGAGTATGGCGAAGTCTGCCTCAGCCTCCAGCTATGATTTATAATATCACTATGATTAATAGTATATTTATGTTGATGGATGGTGACATGTGGTATAAAACTGATAGGGGTGCAATTTTGTCATGTTGATAGCATCAGGTCTGCTGTTCATGGGATGCCTCGTGTGACTTCAGGCACTCAGAAGTGAAATGGGGAAAGTCCTACTTTTGTGACAAGGGCGATTGTCATGAGGGTGGATGCTCCTGGATTAAAGATTCTTGTTATTCACTGTGCTCTTTGACCAGAGTATATTAGATTAATGATAATAGCCATTATAAGTAGTATTGATGTGGTGGACTGTTTTAGGAAATATTTGTTGGATGCTTCTGTAGCTTATGGGTTCATGTTTTTTATTAGAATGGGGATACCATTAACCAGTGTGAGCTTGTTATACAATTATATTTCCTGAGAAAATGGTCAGTAGAATGATGGTAAAAACAATGAGAGTTTATTAGCACAGGAAGGATATACAAAAATATTTTGGGGGTATGGGCCTGTAGCTTACTTAGAGAACTTTACTATATAGCATGTGGTGTAATGTGGTAGGTAGCATGGAGAATGTAAAATTATTAGGAAGAATTCAATTCCAGGAATAAGAGCATTGAAACCTCTATGATTTACTCTATCAAAGTAACTCTTTTGTCAGACATATTTCTTAAATTTGTGGTGGGTTGCCTGGTATGATGACAAGTAGTGAAAACTCTCATATACATAGGGTTAATGTTAGTCGTAAAAAAACTTTTCATAAGAGATGTATGCGTTGATCATATCAAAATTGTAGGTAGGAGGCTCAAATTCATAGAAAGGAGATTGTTAGATGTGTTTTAATGATGACTTGGGCTGTATATAATTCTGGCACCTAGGGATTGTCGAATGCTCTTAAAAATAGATTGCTGTGGAAATGTTTATTATAGGGAAATTGACATATTCTCTAGGAGGGACGGGGTGAATGGGCCTGCTACATTTTCTACATTGAAGACATATACAGGTTTTGATGCTACTTCCGTTAAATCAAGTGGGGCTTCATTGGATTTCTGCTACTGCGGAGATAATCAAATTCTGGGTAGGGGTCAGGAGAAAATTAGTCATAGGTGTTCTTGTGTAATAATTACTGTTGAAAGTGTAAATGATCCATTTATCAGTAAGACTGAGAATAGAATAACTGCTACATTACTTCATAGGAGATGATTGTCTGTGCTATTGTTCCTAGAGCTCCAGTGAGTGTGTATTTTGAATGTGAAGTTCATCCAGATCTGAGGATGGAGTAAATGGCTAGGTGTGATATGGCTAATAGAAATAATATGCCTACATTTATATTAATTAGTGGATAAGATATGGGAAGAGGAATTCATGTTGTGAGAGCCATGGTTAAGGCTAGCATTGGGGTTAAGGCTAGCAAGAGAAGCCACCGCAATGAGAAGCCCGCGCACCGCAACAAAGAGTAGCCCCCGCTTGCTGCAACTAGAGAAAGCCTGCGCATAGCAACGAAGACCCAACGCAGCCGAAAACAAATTAATTAATTAATTAGTTAACTATTTTAAACAAAAGTACTATATCCTTCAGTACAGCTTCTCTGGGAAGAACACAGAGATGGCGTAAGAGAGTGAGAAAGACCAATATTTAGTGCACATCTCTCATGCAGGTGCTCTGCTGGCTCAGATAGATTTATCCCCACTTTACAAAGGAGGAAATAATCTCAGAGAGGTTTAGTAATTTTCCCAAAGCCAAACAGCTATGGAGTGGCAGAACCAAGATCTGAACCAAGTCTGTTACCTTCAAAGCCTAAGTCCTCATCACAACAAAACTCAATTAATATTTACATTTATCGAATTACCTTGCAACCTGGGGAGTTCTTGGCACAATCCTGAAGAAGAGTGAGAAAGAAAGAAATAGCATTGTTCCTACAGTCAACCCACATTTTTGGAGCAGCTGCTAGATGCCTGGCCCTTTTTGGGCTTCAGCAGTGATCAAGACAGGAAGAGTCCTGCTTTCATGAACCACGTAGTGGGGAGGAGAGACGGGTGCAACTTGGGTGAGGGATTTCACCTTGCTGGACCTCTGTTTTGTCATCTGCAAAATGGGATGGGTGTTCCTCATTTTCTGGGATTGTCCAGCCCTCACATTCTCTGATTCCATAAGAAGCATTTGTTTTCCTGTTTCTTTAAAATTCATTCAGGCCGTGAGCTGTGATGAATGTGGTTAGCTGCTCCCCAAATCACTCTATTCCCACCCTTTTCCTGTGATCAGGTCTTTCCCGAAACATGACTCACAGTCAGTCAAGTCACAGAACCTAAGGGGCACCCAGCAGAAAAATTTCAACCCTTGCTTCCCAGGAGCTCTGCGGTCTACCTGCCAGGTAAACTTAACTCACCTGGCACAAGGTGGCCTTCCCTGGTTTCACATCAACATGATCTCAGGCACAAACCTCCTTGTTTTTCCATTTTGTCTTTAAGTTACTTGTTGAAACAACTGCACAAATATGACACAGATAGAAAATCAGGCATCTTCTGCCCCCAGTGCCTACTAATAAATGATTTTCTGCCACTTTAATGATAAAGATAGAACATTTCCAGATTCTGCTACCCTTATTATTTGTCATTTTTGTTGATATTTCTATTGACTACATCTTTCAATATTTTAACAATGGAACATTTATTTAGGGTGTTCCAGACCCAGCCTTTAGTGGTAAAGGTTTCGTTGTTATATTTCTATTATGTTTCCTTTAAAAATCATTATCCTATTTAAACGGATTAAGTCAATTCTATAGGCATTTATCTTATGATATTGATGAAATTGATACATAGAGGGCAGTAGTACAAGTTGATTGGACTTGAGAACCTCTATTAGCACAGTTAAGTATAAATATTATCTATATGTAAACCAAAGTACAGGCCGAGTGAGATTCTCTGACTTTTTTCCACTGTCTGCCCCTCAAGCCTGTGAGAAATGGAATAGTTCTTGCCCTATCAGTAAACAAAGGATGTCACAGTCTTCAGCACTTGCAGCCCTCCAATGTGAGCCGGCGGGCCCTGAGGCACTCAGGATATGCAAATACAGAATGCAGGCCCCAGAGAGCTGAGGTGCATATCAAAGGAAGGAATTCAGTGAGCCCAGGCAAAGAAAAGCGCCGCATTCCTCACCTTGGGAGAGCTGGTTTTCCTTAGTTAACAATCACCTTTTGATGTTCCCCATTACCTGCGTCAGTTCCCTGCCCTGTCCCCTCCCCCCGGTACTTTAGCTCAGGGAGGAAGGAGCGCAGAGGGTCTCGGCTGAATAAGGGGCCTGCGCGCCTCGGGAGGAGTTTTCAGCCGCTTTCCCCGCAGTCGGGAAGAGGGGCGATGACGCTGCAGCCGGACCCTGCGCCTCCCTTGCCCCGTTTCCCCTCAGGACGCTCAGGCCGACCCCCTCCTCACGCCCACCAGGCCTCGCGAGCCAGGACGAGGGCAGGGGCGAGAGGACGGACCGAAGTTCCCGGGGACCAGACGCTGGAGGCCGCTCTTTCTGCACAGCTGCGGCGGGTGGCAGCGAACCCCTGCCCCTCAGAAGCTGGTCTTGTGCTGCTGCCCGGGCACCGGACCAGGCGGAGGGTCGGCGCCCACTTACCCGGCCCGCCGTCCCCGCGACTGTCATGGCTTCGGCAGCCGGGGCACCTCCAGAGCCGGCAGCCTCAGTGAGGTTGCCCTCCCCTCGGGCTCCGGGGCAGTTCCGTGAAGGCGGAGGGAAGAGACCCCGCCTGAGCCGGGAGTTCCAGCTCTGAGGAAACGCGGGCTCTGTTCAGCGCGCAGTGGGTGGGACCGCTCTGCCCCGAGGCCTTCCGGGAGGGAGCGGGGCGGCGGGGGAGGGCGCCGCCAGGAGCGCAGGGCCCCGTCGGGGGTCCTGGAGGGGCGGCCCGGCCTGGGGGCCATGCCCATTGTGGCCGCAGCCCAGGCCTTTTTCCTGGAATCCTACCCAAAAAAATTAGAAAGATACACAGTCTATAGTAAATACTCACAAATGATTGTTGCTGCTGTGCTCACTATTCTATTAAAGGTGTAAAATCCATAAAACACTTTAAGTTCAAAATTAAATATGAATTTTTACCTTTCTAATTATGTCTCTGATATTCACAGTTGTGGTTAATGAATCAGAGACTGTGGCATCACTAGTTAAAAATGAGCTTGTTAAAAAAATAGAACTCAGGCCCACCGGACCTACTGAATCACAATCTGCACTTTTACAATCTCCCCAGTGTACTCGTGTACCCATGAATAGTTGAAAGGTACATTTCTACCTCGACAGGTCTTTTCTCTATGAGAAATACACACATTTTATCCAGTTTGATATAAATAAAACACTCAAAAATGCATATGCCTGTGTTGAAACCATCATTTTATCATTTCTTTTTCAGACAAGTATAGTCTCTATACTGGTTTTGTGGCTCACATGCCATACTCTTTTCTTGTAGGTAGAAATAAGGTAGAGAAAGTCACTTTGTAAAAAAAAAATTATACATATATATATATATATATATATATATATATATATATGTATGTACTAGTGGATAATTGAAGACACTCTTCTAAATTAAAACCTTCCTTAACTTGCTGTTTTCTTCTTGGGTCATATTATGAACTCTTCCCGTGGCCACATGGCATGTGTACGTTTAATTTCAGGGACTGCTGACATTCCAGGATGTGGCCATAGATTTCTGTCAAGAGGAGTGAGAATGCCTGGACCAAGATCAATGGGAATTGTACAGGGATGTGATGTTAGAGAAGTATAGGAACCTGCTCTCCTTGGGTGAGGATACCTTCCTTCCAGAATTCCTTATCCAACCACAGGGTTTGGAGTCCTTCATTTGTAGAATATCTCCTGGAATCTTCTGCTTCCTACAATAGGGTTTCAGATTGCAACGTTTCAGGAAAGATTGGGAGTTTGTGGGTATAATTTTCCTTATTCTTTTAAAATTGCAGCCTCCCTTTTAATATACTTTGTAACTGCTTGGGATGTGTCTATATGAACTGTGTACTATATGCTTCTGTTATAGTCCTTACAATCTTTTATTGCCTTATTTTCTCTAACAATTTTCCATGGATTCTTTGGGCTTAAGGTATATTAACAGGGAGACTGCGAATCTGGGACTTCCCTGGTGATGCAGTGATTAAGAATTCGCCTGCCAATGAACTATGGGACCCGGTTCGATCCCCGGTCCGGGAAGATCTCACGTGCCACGGAACAACTAAGCCATTGGGCCACAACTACTGAGTCTGCACGCCACAACTACTGAAGACGGTGTGTCTTGAGCCCATGCGCCATTTATTTTTTGGAGAATAAAACCACTTCTGAGTGATTAAAATTTAGGCCAGCTAGTCAAAATGCTTTATCACCTGTTCTTCTAAAACACTGGTCAATGGAACAAGTTTTACTAGGGATAACAGTGTAATTGTATTCTGGAGTTCATATGGGCAATATGGTTTATGACCTTGATGCTGGATCACGACATTTCAACGGTATAACTGCTATTAATTGTCTGTTTGTTCAACGATTAAAGTCTCACGTGATCTGAGTTCAGACTGGAGTCATCCTGGTTGGTTTCTGTCTATTGCAGATTTCTTCCAGTATGAAAGGACAAGAGCAATACGGCTTCCTTTACAAAATGTCTTCAAACTAAATGATGATATAATCTACATTCAATTCATTTATACATACCCTACTGTAGAACAGGGTTCGTTACGCTGGCAGAGCCCGGTAATTATGTAAAACTGAAACTTTTTCTGCACTGGTTCAAGTCCTCTTCCTAAGAATATGTTTATAATCAACATTCTTTCACAAATTACCCAATTTAATTCACCATAGCATTCCTCATATTAACTAAATGGAAAATCCTAGGCTATATACAAATCCAGAAAGGGCCAAAAATCGTCAGCCCCCATGGATGATTACAACCCATTGCTGAGGCATTCAAATTACTTATTAAAGAACCACTATGTCCATCAACATCATCAATTTTTATATTATTGCCCCAATGCTAGCCTTAACCCTGGCTCTCACAACATGAATTCCTCTTCCCATATCTTATCCACTAATTAGTATAAATGTAGGCATATTATTTCTATTAGCCATATCACACCTAGCCATTTATTCCATCCTCAGATCTGGATGAACTTCACATTCAAAATACTCACTCACTGGAGCTCCAGGAACAATAGCACAGACGATCATCTCATATGAAGTAATGTAGCAGTTATTCTATTCTCAGTCTTACTGGTAAATGGATCATTTACACTTTCAACAGTAATTATTACACAAGAACACCTATGACTAATTTTCTCGTGACCCCTACCCAGAATTTGATTATCTCCGCAGTAGCAGAAATCCAGTGAAGCCCCACTTGATTTAACAGAAGTAGAATCAAAACCTGTACATGTCTTCAATGTAGAAAATGTAGCAGGCCCATTCACCCCGTCCTTCCTAGAGAATATGTCAATTTCCCTATAATAAACGTTTCCACAGCAATCTATTTTTAGGAGCATTCGACAATCCCTAGGTGCCAGAATTATAGATTCTTTCATCTTGTAAATATAGTTTTCTTTAAAAAATAATTTTTATAGTTTTACTACCTTTAAACAAAATGTACTCCATTGCTGTGGAATATTCCTTCATAGGAGCGTGCATGGTTCATTTCTGCATCCGTCTGTGATGGCCTTCAGGTTCCTTCAGGTTTGGCTCCTGTGGCTGCAAGTCCATGTCCGTGTGTCCTGGTGCAGGGCTGGTGGGTTTGTGTTCAACTGGGAGGAGCACTGTGGGTCTCTGTGCACGGACTTCGCTATCTGAGGCCCGATTGCTTCAGAAGTGGTTGCATCCCCCCGTTGCGTACCAGGCTTTCCATTGCTCCACATCCTGCTGATGTTTGATACTATGTCTTTCATGTCTGCCATTCTGGTAGGTGTATGCACAGTATTTTGCTTATGGCTTTAATCCCTCTGTTGTTAGTGAAGTTGTGCATCTTGTGGTATTCATGGACTATTTCCTGTTGTTTTTTGAAAAGTTTTAAAAATTGTGGTCTGGTACACATAACATAAAATGTACTATCTTAAGCATTTTTAAGTGCACATTTCAGGGTCAGGAAGTAATTCACACTGTTGTGCAAACCTGACCACCATCATCCTGCAGAACTTTTTCATCTTGCAAAATTGAAACAGTCCCCATTAAACACTCACTCCCCATTGTCCCTCCCTCAGCCTCTGGCCCTCAACATCCTACTTTATGTCTCTATATTTCCGACTGCTCTAGGGGCCTTGTATGAGTGGATCAAGCACTGTTTGTTTTTTTGTGTCTAGCTTACATCACTGAGCATAATGCCCTCAAGGTTCATCCCTGCTGCATCCTGTGTCAGAATTGACTTGCTTTTTAGGCTGAATAGCCTTTCCTTGTATTGATGGACCGTGTTTTTCTTCTCCATTCATCCATTAGTGGACACATGTAATATCTACATTCATTTCTACTGTCATAATATTTGTGGAATAAAATCAGAAAGTCCTATGAATCAAAAGTCATTTGCCATTAACTTTTTTCTTAAACTTTTTGTTGTGGAAAACATCAAGGCTAAGAAAAGGGAAAAATACATGTCAGCTTCACTTGTGTTCAGGAATTAATGCTTTACGGATTCACTTTATTCCCTGTGTGTGTGCTATGCGTGTGCATGTGCCTGTTTGCATACATATGCTGTGCATGTGCATAGGTATGTGAACTTGCACACATTAGTGTGTGCATGGGCATATGGGTGCATGTGTGTTCACATGCTAGTGTGTGAATATATTTGTGCTGTGCACGTGCATATGTTTGTGTGTGTGCTGTGCCTGCCTGTGCGCACACCTGTGTGTTTGCTGGAACCACTTGCAAGTTGGCTGCAGACTGAATTGTGCCCCAGATATATCCGCACGCAGCTGCTCTAACAATCCTGCGTAGCCACGTAAAGGTCACAGATCTCAGGGATTTAAATGGATGGAGCAGGATATCCTGACACAGAGTTTGTCTTCCAATGACTGTCACTGTCTCAGTAACATCCTTCACAGCTTCTTTAAGCCCCATTCAGGGTCCAGTTTAGACTCCCATTACATTCAGTCACCTGTCCCAGGTCCCCTAAAGCAACATTGTCACCGTTGGAGAGCCCGGCCAAGGCTGGGGGTGCCCTTCCTGTTGGCCTGGCCTCCAGGCCCTGCCCTTGGCTCCTGTTTCCTCATATCTCAGCCAGGCCCCGACTTGGATGGGGCCACCACCTCTTTCCTCACAGGGTCCCATGGCCCAGTCAAGGGGGTTCATTCTCCCCAAACACAGCATCAGGAGTCGGGGGCTGACAGTCCCACTGGGTCTCCTTCATGTGAGACCCTGTGCTGTTGAAAGAGCAGGCACCCTGCCCTCGGGAGTGGGGGACTGGGGGGCGACATGCTGCCCACGATGGGCAGGCGGGTCTCCGGGTGGGGCGAGCCAGTGTGGAAGGAGTTCCGCGGTGGGTTCTCCTCTCCAACGGCTTCTGTGCCCCTACCTCTCCCCGTGCCTCCCCTCGAAGACAGCGCGGTGCCCGGGATGGGAACCATGGGAGCCGTCAGCCACCGCCCCCTCTACACTCACACACACACGCACACGCACACGCACACGCACACGCTGCAGGGAAGCAGGACCTGAGTGCAGGGCTCTCAGCGGCCCTGAGCGCCCCGCCCGGAATCGGCCAGCCGAATGGACAGACCGGATCTCCCGGCCCGGACCATGCAGGACTCTCCTGACCTGGCTTGCAGTGTGGCCGCCTCCTTCTGGAAGCCTGGGAGGCTGGAATCAGGCCACTTCTTGTCTGTCCTGGCAGCAGACTGGGCTGCACTCTAAGAAGTTCGTGGCTCGCCCGTGGATCCTGACCATCAGGTGGCCAGAGACATTGGGAACATTTCTGTTTTGCCTGTTGAAATGTTTAATGACAAAGATTTTGTTCAGTTTCCTGATGTGGGTGTCCAAAGATGAGAGACCCATGTGTGTGATCTGTACCCCCTATGAGATCAGCCCTAAGCTAGTTTAAACATGATCAAGTTGTGTCTACATGGTAGATTTAGACCTCTGCATGTCCTGTCTACTGATTATGTTTAGAGCTGACCATGTGTTGTCTAGAATAAGAAGATTTAGACCTGACCATGTTCTGTGTACGCTAGGACTATCGGGACCTGGGTAGAGACCCGGCCTGGCCTCAGTACTAGGAAGCTCCGTGCCTGCATCTGAATGTCAGTGCTTAGATGTCTAGGGTCTGGAGCTGAGGTGGGCTTGTGTACGTAACAGCCTCTCTTCTGAGTGTGGTGACCTGGTCCGCCCAAGGGTCAGTGCTATGGTCGGGGCCTTAGTCTTAATCCCTGCAAGGTTCACCTTCCCTGGGGCTCATGGAGAATCCTCAGGAGGACTACCTGGCAATAATTCCAATTTACCAGCACGTGCACGGTGCATAGGGAAGCAGGTTTAGCTGCTGAATTGATTGCAGGGCACGCAGATCGGGCAAAAGGCCGATGGGTGACAGCTGAGGCTGCTGCTGAGCTCTCCCTCCAGTCTACCGTCCCTACTCAGCAGAGTCCAGAGCTGCCCCTCGGCTTTCAGCCCTGCTGTCCTGTGAGTGTTCTCAACATGTAAGTGAGACGAGAAAGGACTGAGCATGCCAGCACCAGGGTCGTGTGTTCAACTCTAGTATGAAAGCTGTAAAAACAGTTAAAATCACACAGAACCAAAGTGAGAAGAGGAGGACTCCTCTGGGACAAGTGTGGGGAAAGGAGACCCACCTGACACTTTTTCCCATCCCAGGAGGTCCCAGGGACCCAGCTTGTTTCCACATTGGGGGAGCCCCCTGCAGAACCATGGTGTCCTGACCAAGGGGACGTGTGACCCCAGGTGCAGGGTCTGGGGAGGTGAGGTCACCCTGGGACTGTGGACATGTGACCCAGGTGGAGGGGTCTGGGGAGGTGGGTCACCCTGGTGAGTGTGGATGTGTGGCCCCAGGTATAGGGTGCTGGGACTGTGTGGGTCTCACCATACCTGCATGGGTCAGGAGCACATGGATGGGGAGACCGCATATGCGCTCTTTGCCTGCAGTGTGTCCTGTCCCCTTTGAGATTTCCAACCTCTGCATTAAGGGTGTTGTCCTGATTAACCTGTGGTTCCTTTTCTTCTCTTCATCTTGTCACAATCATATGAGGTCAGGCATGTTTGAGTGGGTTGCTGCTCTGTGTTCCGGTGAGTGACAACACTTGGTGGTATCGTATTAATACTATAGCATATCATATGTCTAATCTATGGGGGTCACCACTGCCTGGGTCCCCCTGGACAGAGGTCAGGTGAGCACAGACTAGCCCCCCCTAAGAATGGTCTCCCACGTGCTCTGTGAGGGTACCGTGATGGCCCCTAAGGTAGGGGACTGTGTCTGGGCCTCCGACATTTGTGATGAAGGGGAGTCGAAATGGAATCTCAATTAACAAGACATTATCTTAAGAATTTATTTTAAGTGAAATAAAACACACGTCATATACCCTTTACCATCATCACCATTTTAAGTGCACGTTTCTGAGGCATCAGATAGATTCACTTTCTCGTGGAGCCATCACCACCATCACTAGAACTTTTCGTCCTTCAAAACCACAATTCCACAACCATGAAAGTCTCATTCCCCATTCCCTCCCACTGTCCCTGGCACCGATATCCACTTCAATCCCTGAGTTGTCGACTCCAGGGCACCCACTGGAGTGGAATCCTGCCGTGTTTGCTGACGGGTCATTTTGGAAGAGCTGACTTTCAATCTGAAGCTCTGCCTGTTCGCATCTGAAGAATCTGCATTTAAGGAGAGGGTGTATGAGGAAGGGGGTGTATGCGGGACAAAGGTGTCCGGGGTGCAGGTGAGCCAGGACCTGACCAGCTGCCTTTTGGGTCCTCTGGTCCCATCTCTTGGTCTGTGCCTCATCTGCATCATCACTGTCCCCGCTGCCACCGCTGGGGTGTTGTTGTCTGAGTGAGAGTCCCCTGGTGCCCCTGCTCTCCTCCCCTCCTCCTGCTGGTTGCGGAGGGAACTGCTTGCTGTGTGGTCTCTACTCCTGAGGCATGAAGGACCCTGTAGCATGGACCTGCAGAGTGTGGGGTGTGGTCCCAAGAGCATGGGGCCCACATAGGACACGACATTGGGGCATGACAAGTGCTAGGGCTGCCTCATCACTGACAGGGAATGTTGCCCAGATCCTGCTCCAGAGGGCGTGGTGGGTGGCCTGGGACCCTAGAGGCCCCATTCCTATACTGGAGCTTGGAGAGTGCATCCCCATGGGCTGCAGATTCACCCCATATCTCAGCCATATCCCTCTGTCCTGTCTTTGAACTCAGGAAAACGAGCTCTCTTGTCCACAACATAGGCCTGGTCCTGTTGATATAACGATTCTTTAAGTTAGGCGTCCTGGGATAGCAGCTCCTTTTAGGCCTGAGAAGGAACAACTCCGGAGTGTACAACGATTTCAGATGAAACTAATATTCAATGACTATCCCTAACTACTCGGTTGTTGACTTCTATTAGTCATTATTCTCCTGGTTTTAGCTCTGATGTGGGGATTACAGAGGAGTCAACATTTAAATCTTCGTAATCTGTGTATTTGTAGCTTCAGTATCATTACTGACCCATAGTTTTTTATGGTTTGGGAAGAGTTATTGATTTCATGTATCATGTAAAGGATTCACAATGATGATAGGGCAATTAAGATTACAATAATAGCTAGTAAATTGTTCACATTTTCTCTACCTGTGCATCTATTGTATGCAGATGAGTTTAGATGTCAATATTAGTGAAATGATATAGAGGACTAGAGAACTTATTTTAAAAATCACTATTAATGTGTGATGAAGAAAATGTAAAAGTTTTTCCATAATCGGTGATGTTGTATCTTGAGAGCCTAGATGAAATTGATATGCCTTAGTGATATACAGGATTTTAGCCTATCATTTAACTTTGACAAAGCTACATCACTTTTTACTTTTATCTCATTTATTGAGGAAGACATAATTGTTATGGTGTTGGCTTGAAACTGGTTGAAAAGGACTTGAGTCCTTCCTTATTTTACATTTACATAGGTAGGATCTTGAAACGTAGGATATGGTGGAGGACATCCGTGTAACCATTCTAGGTTAGGAGTAGCAATTTCCACTGCTAAGACTTCTTGTTTAGACACAAATGCTTTTCAAAGTATGAAGATTATTAGCATTACTGCTGCTACTGAGATGAATGAGCCTAAAGACAAAATATTTCATGTTGTGTGTGCCTCAGGGTACTCAGACTAACGTAGTGACATCCCTGAGAGGCCACGAAAGTGCTGCAGGAAGTCATATTTACTACTACAAATATACTTGTGAAGTGAATTTTTGCTCATGCTGAGTTAACTGTATAACCTGAGAATAGTGGGAATCAGTGTAGAAAGCCTCCTATAATAGTGAAGACTGCTCCCATGGACATTAGGTCATGGAAGTGTGCTACTACATAGTATATATCCTGGAGGACAATGTCTGGGGATGAGTTGGCTAAGATGATTCCTGTCAAACTACCTACTGTAAAAAGAAAAACTAAAGCCTAAAACTCATAATATAGTGGGAGGTCATATAGTATTACCTCCGTGAACAGTTGCTAACCAGGGACTTCCCTGGTGACGCAGTGGTTAAGAATTCGTCTGCCAATGCAGGGGACACGGGTTCGAGCCCTTGTCTGGGAAGATTCCACATGCCGCGGAGCAAAAAGCCCGTGTGCCACAACTACTGAGCCTGCCCTCTAGAGCCCGCAAGCCACCACTACTGAAGCCCACGCGCCTAGAGGCCGTGCTCTGCAACAAGAGAAGCCACTGCAATGAAAGGGCCGCACACCGCAACGAAGAGTAGCTGCCGCTCACCGCAAACAGAGAAAGCCCATGCGCAGCAACCAAGACCCAACTCAGCCAAAAAAAAAAAAAAAAAAAGAAAAGAAAAAGAAAAATTAAATAAAGAGTTGCTAATCAGCTAGATACTTTTACTCCTGTAGGGATAGAAGTAATTACGGTAGCTGATGCAAAGTGTGCTCCTGAGTCCACAGCTATCCCTATGGTAAACATATGATGGGCCCACAAGAGAACTCCTAAAAAACCAGTGGACATGACTCATACTATTCCCAGATAGCTGAAAGGCAATTTTTGTCCTAAATAGTATGTAATGATATGTGAGTTTATAACAAACCCTGTTAGGCCATGAATACAGACTTCAGGGTGAGCAAAGTATCAAAAGAGGTGTTGGTATAGGATTCGGTCTCCTCCTGCCGGGTCAAAGAAAGTAGTGTTTAGATTTCTATCTCTTAACAGCATGGCAATTCTGGCTGCTTGGACTGAGATTGGTAATTATAGTAATATGGCTATAGTTGTGGAAGATTAAACAAATAATGGTGTTTGGTATTGGGATATGACTGCTGGTTTTGTATTAAAGACTATAGTAATAAAAGTAATAATACCAAGAATTGAGGAGACACCTGCTAAATGTAAGGAGAAAACAGTTAGGTCGACAGAGGCTCCTGCATGGGCCAGATTGCAGGCTAGAGCTGAATACACGGTCCCACTGGTACCAGAACCAGCTTCTACTATTGGTGATATGAGTAGGAGTAAGAATGATGGGGGAAGTAGGCAAAAGTTTATATGATTTATTGGGGGAAATGCTACTTCAGGTGTCCGAGTTATTAGTGGCCCAAGTCAGTTTTCAAAAGCCTGCAATCATAACGGGTACAGCTATAAAGAAAATTATTACAAGTGCAGGGACTGTTATGACAACCTTACAGATTTGGGCATCTCCAAGTAGCGGTCCAGGTCAGCATAGCTCAGCCTGGATTAATATAATTAAGGTGCTGCCTGCTACTCCAGCTCAAGCACCAAATAGTAAATATAAAATGCCGATATCTTTGTGATTTGTTGAAAATATACAGCAGTGTATGAACAGAGGTAAAATGACTGAGTTAGCATTAGACTGTAAATCTGAAGACAGAGATTGAGCCCTCTTTCTGGCAAACCCTGTGGTGAATCAACAAATTGAATTGTAACTTCAGAGAAGCAGCTTCAATTCTGCCAGTGATTATCCTGCCTTTTTTTTTTTCTTTTTTTCTTTCTCAAATGAAGGAGAAGTAGACTGAAGCCAGTTGACTAGAGGATTTGCCTGTTAACTAAAGTTTCCTGGGGTTAAAACTCATCAATCTCGTAAAGATTTGGCTTCAATACAGTGTTTGCTTTACATTCAATTGATGTAGAATAAAGTCTTGCAATCCTTATTTTTAGGAATTAAGTCAATTTCACTTGTTTAGGGTTTTGAAAGCTCTTGGTCTGAACTAACCTAAATTCCTAGTCCAGCACCGATAGAATGGGTGTTGTGTGTAGTAACCGTGAGGGTATTATGATTGGTAACGATAGGAAGGTTATTTCTTTGTATGTTGAAATTGTTTTGTGTTTGTGTTGTTTAATGAAGGGAATATAGTTAGTGATGTGGAGTATGTTAGCTGCAAGTAGAAATATATGCTGAGGACTGCTATGGTGGCTATTAGTGTTGGTAGAATGATGTTGTCGTTTTTGTTATCTCTTGGATAATTATTCATTTGCGTAGAAAGCCTGATAGTGATGGGCGATGTCCTAATGATACTATAATGGTGAGGAAAATGATTGTGATGGGAGGTGTTTTATCTCATGTGTGTGATAATGATACTCTTGTAGTACATGATCTGGGCATAAATAAGAAGAAGATAGTGTTGTTATGATATAAATTAGTATGTTTAGGATTGTTATAATCTGAATATACATTATAATAGCTGTTATTCATCCTATATGGGCAATTGATGAGGAGGGTGTAATATTTTCCAGGTGAGTATGGCGAAGTCTGCCTCAGCCTCCAGCTATGATTTATAATATCACTATGATTAATAGTATATTTAGGTTGATGGATGGTGACATGTGGTATAAAACTGATAGGGGTGCAATTTTGTCATGTTGATAGCATCAGGTCTGCTGTTCATGGGATGCCTCGTGTGACTTCAGGCACTCAGAAGTGAAATGGGGAAAGTCCTACTTTTGTGACAAGGGCGATTGTCATGAGGGTGGATGCTCCTGGATTAAAGATTCTTGTTATTCACTGTGCTCTTTGACCAGAGTATATTAGATTAATGATAATAGCCATTATAAGTAGTATTGATGTGGTGGACTGTTTTAGGAAATATTTGTTGGATGCTTCTGTAGCTTATGGGTTCATGTTTTTTATTAGAATGGGGATACCATTAACCAGTGTGAGCTTGTTATACAATTATATTTCCTGAGAAAATGGTCAGTAGAATGATGGTAAAAACAATGAGAGTTTATTAGCACAGGAAGGATATACAAAAATATTTTGGGGGTATGGGCCTGTAGCTTACTTAGAGAACTTTACTATATAGCATGTGGTGTAATGTGGTAGGTAGCATGGAGAATGTAAAATTATTAGGAAGAATTCAATTCCAGGAATAAGAGCATTGAAACCTCTATGATTTACTCTATCAAAGTAACTCTTTTGTCAGACATATTTCTTAAATTTGTGGTGGGTTGCCTGGTATGATGAGAAGTAGTGAAAACTCTCATATACATAGGGTTAATGTTAGTCGTAAAAAAACTTTTCATAAGAGATGTATGCGTTGATCATATCAAAATTGTAGGTAGGAGGCTCAAATTCATAGAAAGGAGATTGTTAGATGTGTTTTAATGATGACTTGGGCTGTATATAATTCTGGCACCTAGGGATTGTCGAATGCTCTTAAAAATAGATTGCTGTGGAAATGTTTATTATAGGGAAATTGACATATTCTCTAGGAGGGACGGGGTGAATGGGCCTGCTACATTTTCTACATTGAAGACATATACAGGTTTTGATGCTACTTCCGTTAAATCAAGTGGGGCTTCATTGGATTTCTGCTACTGCGGAGATAATCAAATTCTGGGTAGGGGTCAGGAGAAAATTAGTCATAGGTGTTCTTGTGTAATAATTACTGTTGAAAGTGTAAATGATCCATTTATCAGTAAGACTGAGAATAGAATAACTGCTACATTACTTCATAGGAGATGATTGTCTGTGCTATTGTTCCTAGAGCTCCAGTGAGTGTGTATTTTGAATGTGAAGTTCATCCAGATCTGAGGATGGAGTAAATGGCTAGGTGTGATATGGCTAATAGAAATAATATGCCTACATTTATATTAATTAGTGGATAAGATATGGGAAGAGGAATTCATGTTGTGAGAGCCATGGTTAAGGCTAGCATTGGGGTTAAGGCTAGCAAGAGAAGCCACCGCAATGAGAAGCCCGCGCACCGCAACAAAGAGTAGCCCCCGCTTGCTGCAACTAGAGAAAGCCTGCGCATAGCAACGAAGACCCAACGCAGCCAAAAACAAATTAATTAATTAATTAGTTAACTATTTTAAACAAAAGTACTATATCCTTCAGTACAGCTTCTCTGGGAAGAACACAGAGATGGCGTAAGAGAGTGAGAAAGACCAATATTTAGTGCACATCTCTCATGCAGGTGCTCTGCTGGCTCAGATAGATTTATCCCCACTTTACAAAGGAGGAAATAATCTCAGAGAGGTTTAGTAATTTTCCCAAAGCCAAACAGCTATGGAGTGGCAGAACCAAGATCTGAACCAAGTCTGTTACCTTCAAAGCCTAAGTCCTCATCACAACAAAACTCAATTAATATTTACATTTATCGAATTACATTGCAACCTGGGGAGTTCTTGGCACAATCCTGAAGAAGAGTGAGAAAGAAAGAAATAGCATTGTTCCTACAGTCAACCCACATTTTTGGAGCAGCTGCTAGATGCCTGGCCCTTTTTGGGCTTCAGCAGTGATCAAGACAGGAAGAGTCCTGCTTTCATGAACCACGTAGTGGGGAGGAGAGACGGGTGCAACTTGGGTGAGGGATTTCACCTTGCTGGACCTCTGTTTTGTCATCTGGAAAATGGGATGGGTGTTCCTCATTTTCTGGGATTGTCCAGCCCTCACATTCTCTGATTCCATAAGAAGCATTTGTTTTCCTGTTTCATTAAAATTCATTCAGGCCGTGAGCTGTGATGAATGTGGTTAGCTGCTCCCCAAATCACTCTATTCCCACCCTTTTCCTGTGATCAGGTCTTTCCCGAAACATGACTCACAGTCAGTCAAGTCACAGAACCTAAGGGGCACCCAGCAGAAAAATTTCAACCCTTGCTTCCCAGGAGCTCTGCGGTCTACCTGCCAGGTAAACTTAACTCACCTGGCACAAGGTGGCCATCCCTGGTTTCACATCAACATGATCTCAGGCACAAACCTCCTTGTTTTTCCATTTTGTCTTTAAGTTACTTGTTGAAACAACTGCACAAATATGACACAGATAGAAAATCAGGCATCTTCTGCCCCCAGTGCCTACTAATAAATGATTTTCTGCCACTTTAATGATAAAGATAGAACATTTCCACATTCTGCTACCCTTATTATTTGTCATTTTTGTTGATATTTCTATTGACTACATCTTTCAATATTTTAACAATGGAACATTTATTTAGGGTGTTCCAGACCCAGCCTTTAGTGGTAAAGGTTTCGTTGTTATATTTCTATTATGTTTCCTTTAAAAATCATTATCCTATTTAAACGGATTAAGTCAATTCTATAGGCATTTATCTTATGATATTGATGAAATTGATACATAGAGGGCAGTAGTACAAGTTGACTGGACTTGAGAACCTCTATTAGCACAGTTAAGTATAAATATTATCTATATGTAAACCAAAGTACAGGCCGAGTGAGATTCTCTGACTTTTTTCCACTGTCTGCCCCTCAAGCCTGTGAGAAATGGAATAGTTCTTGCCCTATCAGTAAACAAAGGATGTCACAGTCTTCAGCACTTGCAGCCCTCCAATGTGAGCCGGCGGGCCCTGAGGCACTCAGGATATGCAAATACAGAATGCAGGCCCCAGAGAGCTGAGGTGCATATCAAAGGAAGGAATTCAGTGAGCCCAGGCAAAGAAAAGCGCCGCATTCCTCACCTTGGGAGAGCTGGTTTTCCTTAGTTAACAATCACCTTTTGATGTTCCCCATTACCTGCGTCAGTTCCCTGCCCTGTCCCCTCCCCCCGGTACTTTAGCTCAGGGAGGAAGGAGCGCAGAGGGTCTCGGCTGAATAAGGGGCCTGCGCGCCTCGGGAGGAGTTTTCAGCCGCTTTCCCCGCAGTCGGGAAGAGGGGCGATGACGCTGCAGCCGGACCCTGCGCCTCCCTTGCCCCGTTTCCCCTCAGGACGCTCAGGCCGACCCCCTCCTCACGCCCACCAGGCCTCGCGAGCCAGGACGAGGGCAGGGGCGAGAGGACGGACCGAAGTTCCCGGGGACCAGACGCTGGAGGCCGCTCTTTCTGCACAGCTGCGGCGGGTGGCAGCGAACCCCTGCCCCTCAGAAGCTGGTCTTGTGCTGCTGCCCGGGCACCGGACCAGGCGGAGGGTCGGCGCCCACTTACCCGGCCCGCCGTCCCCGCGACTGTCATGGCTTCGGCCGCCGGGGCACCTCCAGAGCCGGCAGCCTCAGTGAGGTTGCCCTCCCCTCGGCCTCCGGGGCAGTTCCGTGAAGGCGGAGGGAAGAGACCCCGCCTGAGCCGGGAGTTCCAGCTCTGAGGAAACGCGGGCTCTGTTCAGCGCGCAGTGGGTGGGACCGCTCTGCCCCGAGGCCTTCCGGGAGGGAGCGGGGCGGCGGGGGAGGGCGCCGCCAGGAGCGCAGGGCCCCGTCGGGGGTCCTGGAGGGGCGGCCCGGCCTGGGGGCCATGCCCATTGTGGCCGCAGCCCAGGCCTTTTTCCTGGAATCCTACCCAAAAAAATTAGAAAGATACACAGTCTATAGTAAATACTCACAAATGATTGTTGCTGCTGTGCTCACTATTCTATTAAAGGTGTAAAATCCATAAAACACTTTAAGTTCAAAATTAAATATGAATTTTTACCTTTCTAATTATGTCTCTGATATTCACAGTTGTGGTTAATGAATCAGAGACTGTGGCATCACTAGTTAAAAATGAGCTTGTTAAAAAAATAGAACTCAGGCCCACCGGACCTACTGAATCACAATCTGCACTTTTACAATCTCCCCAGTGTACTCGTGTACCCATGAATAGTTGAAAGGTACATTTCTACCTCGACAGGTCTTTTCTCTATGAGAAATACACACATTTTATCCAGTTTGATATAAATAAAACACTCAAAAATGCATATGCCTGTGTTGAAACCATCATTTTATCATTTCTTTTTCAGACAAGTATAGTCTCTATACTGGTTTTGTGGCTCACATGCCATACTCTTTTCTTGTAGGTAGAAATAAGGTAGAGAAAGTCACTTTGTAAAAAAAAAAATTATACATATATATATATATATATATATATATATATATATATATGTATGTACTAGTGGATAATTGAAGACACTCTTCTAAATTAAAACCTTCCTTAACTTGCTGTTTTCTTCTTGGGTCATATTATGAACTCTTCCCGTGGCCACATGGCATGTGTACGTTTAATTTCAGGGACTGCTGACATTCCAGGATGTGGCCATAGATTTCTGTCAAGAGGAGTGAGAATGCCTGGACCAAGATCAATGGGAATTGTACAGGGATGTGATGTTAGAGAAGTATAGGAACCTGCTCTCCTTGGGTGAGGATACCTTCCTTCCAGAATTCCTTATCCAACCACAGGGTTTGGAGTCCTTCATTTGTAGAATATCTCCTGGAATCTTCTGCTTCCTACAATAGGGTTTCAGATTGCAACGTTTCAGGAAAGATTGGGAGTTTGTGGGTATAATTTTCCTTATTCTTTTAAAATTGCAGCCTCCCTTTTAATATACTTTGTAACTGCTTGGGATGTGTCTATATGAACTGTGTACTATATGCTTCTGTTATAGTCCTTACAATCTTTTATTGCCTTATTTTCTCTAACAATTTTCCATGGATTCTTTGGGCTTAAGGTATATTAACAGGGAGACTGCGAATCTGGGACTTCCCTGGTGATGCAGTGATTAAGAATTCGCCTGCCAATGAACTATGGGACCCGGTTCGATCCCCGGTCCGGGAAGATCTCACGTGCCACGGAACAACTAAGCCATTGGGCCACAACTACTGAGTCTGCACGCCACAACTACTGAAGACGGTGTGTCTTGAGCCCATGCGCCATTTATTTTTTGGAGAATAAAACCACTTCTGAGTGATTAAAATTTAGGCCAGCTAGTCAAAGTGCTTTATCACCTGTTCTTCTAAAACACTGGTCAATGGAACAAGTTTTACTAGGGATAACAGTGTAATTGTATTCTGGAGTTCATATGGGCAATATGGTTTATGACCTTGATGCTGGATCACGACATTTCAACGGTATAACTGCTATTAATTGTCTGTTTGTTCAACGATTAAAGTCTCACGTGATCTGAGTTCAGACTGGAGTCATCCTGGTTGGTTTCTGTCTATTGCAGATTTCTTCCAGTATGAAAGGACAAGAGCAATACGGCTTCCTTTACAAAATGTCTTCAAACTAAATGATGATATAATCTACATTCAATTAATTTATACATACCCTACTGTAGAACAGGGTTCGTTACGCTGGCAGAGCCCGGTAATTATGTAAAACTGAAACTTTTTCTGCACTGGTTCAAGTCCTCTTCCTAAGAATATGTTTATAATCAACATTCTTTCACAAATTACCCAATTTAATTCACCATAGCATTCCTCATATTAACTAAATGGAAAATCCTAGGCTATATACAAATCCAGAAAGGGCCAAAAATCGTCAGCCCCCATGGATGATTACAACCCATTGCTGAGGCATTCAAATTACTTATTAAAGAACCACTATGTCCATCAACATCATCAATTTATATATTATTGCCCCAATGCTAGCCTTAACCCTGGCTCTCACAACATGAATTCCTCTTCCCATATCTTATCCACTAATTAGTATAAATGTAGGCATATTATTTCTATTAGCCATATCACACCTAGCCATTTATTCCATCCTCAGATCTGGATGAACTTCACATTCAAAATACTCACTCACTGGAGCTCCAGGAACAATAGCACAGACGATCATCTCATATGAAGTAATGTAGCAGTTATTCTATTCTCAGTCTTACTGGTAAATGGATCATTTACACTTTCAACAGTAATTATTACACAAGAACACCTATGACTAATTTTCTCGTGACCCCTACCCAGAATTTGATTATCTCCGCAGTAGCAGAAATCCAGTGAAGCCCCACTTGATTTAACAGAAGTAGAATCAAAACCTGTACATGTCTTCAATGTAGAAAATGTAGCAGGCCCATTCACCCCGTCCTTCCTAGAGAATATGTCAATTTCCCTATAATAAACGTTTCCACAGCAATCTATTTTTAGGGGCATTCGACAATCCCTAGGTGCCAGAATTATAGATTCTTTCATCTTGTAAATATAGTTTTCTTTAAAAAATAATTTTTATAGTTTTACTACCTTTAAACAAAATGTACTCCATTGCTGTGGAATATTCCTTCATAGGAGCGTGCATGGTTCATTTCTGCATCCGTCTGTGATGGCCTTCAGGTTCCTTCAGGTTTGGCTCCTGTGGCTGCAAGTCCATGTCCGTGTGTCCTGGTGCAGGGCTGGTGGGTTTGTGTTCAACTGGGAGGAGCACTGTGGGTCTCTGTGCACGGACTTCGCTATCTGAGGCCCGATTGCTTCAGAAGTGGTTGCATCCCCCCGTTGCGTACCAGGCTTTCCATTGCTCCACATCCTGCTGATGTTTGATACTATGTCTTTCATGTCTGCCATTCTGGTAGGTGTATGCACAGTATTTTGCTTATGGCTTTAATCCCTCTGTTGTTAGTGAAGTTGTGCATCTTGTGGTATTCATGGACTATTTCCTGTTGTTTTTTGAAAAGTTTTAAAAATTGTGGTCTGGTACACATAACATAAAATGTACTATCTTAAGCATTTTTAAGTGCACATTTCAGGGTCAGGAAGTAATTCACACTGTTGTGCAAACCTGACCACCATCATCCTGCAGAACTTTTTCATCTTGCAAAATTGAAACAGTCCCCATTAAACACTCACTCCCCATTGTCCCTCCCTCAGCCTCTGGCCCTCAACATCCTACTTTATGTCTCTATATTTCCGACTGCTCTAGGGGCCTTGTATGAGTGGATCAAGCACTGTTTGTTTTTTTGTGTCTAGCTTACATCACTGAGCATAATGCCCTCAAGGTTCATCCCTGCTGCATCCTGTGTCAGAATTGACTTGCTTTTTAGGCTGAATAGCCTTTCCTTGTATTGATGGACCGTGTTTTTCTTCTCCATTCATCCATTAGTGGACACATGTAATATCTACATTCATTTCTACTGTCATAATATTTGTGGAATAAAATCAGAAAGTCCTATGAATCAAAAGTCATTTGCCATTAACTTTTTTCTTAAACTTTTTGTTGTGGAAAACATCAAGGCTAAGAAAAGGGAAAAATACATGTCAGCTTCACTTGTGTTCAGGAATTAATGCTTTACGGATTCACTTTATTCCCTGTGTGTGTGCTATGCGTGTGCATGTGCCTGTTTGCATACATATGCTGTGCATGTGCATAGGTATGTGAACTTGCACACATTAGTGTGTGCATGGGCATATGGGTGCATGTGTGTTCACATGCTAGTGTGTGAATATATTTGTGCTGTGCACGTGCATATGTTTGTGTGTGTGCTGTGCCTGCCTGTGCGCACACCTGTGTGTTTGCTGGAACCACTTGCAAGTTGGCTGCAGACTGAATTGTGCCCCAGATATATCCGCACGCAGCTGCTCTAACAATCCTGCGTAGCCACGTAAAGGTCACAGATCTCAGGGATTTAAATGGACGGAGCAGGATATCCTGACACAGAGTTTGTCTTCCAATGACTGTCACTGTCTCAGTAACATCCTTCACACCTTCTTTAAGCCCCATTCAGGGTCCAGTTTAGACTCCCATTACATTCAGTCACCTGTCCCAGGTCCCCTAAAGCAACAATGTCACCGTTGGAGAGCCTGGCCAAGGCCGGGGGTGCCCCTCCTGTTGGCCTGGCCTCCAGGCCCTGCCCTTGGCTCCTGTTTTCTCATATCTCAGCCAGGCCCCGACTTGGATCGGGCCGACACCTCTTTCCTCACAGGGTCCCATCGCCCAGTCAAGGGGGTTCATTCTCCCCAAACACAGCATCAGGAGTCGGGGGCTGACAGTCCCCACTGGGTCTCCTTCATGTGTGACCCTGTGCTGTTGAAAGAGCAGGCACCCAGCCCTCGGGGGTTGGGGACTGGGGGGCGACATGCGGCCCACGATGGGCAGGCGGGTGTCCGGGTGGGGCGAGCCAGTATGCAAGGAGTTCCGCGGTGGGTTCTCCTCTCCAACGGCTTCTGTGCCCCTAACTCTCCCCGTGCCTCCCCTCGAAGACAGTGCGGTGCCCGGGTTGGGAACTATGGGAGCCGTCAGCCACCGCCCCCTCTACACACACACACACACACACATGCACACGCACACGCACACGCTGGAGGGAAGCAGGACCTGAGTGCAGGGGTCTCAGCGGCCCTGAGCGCCCCACCCGGAATCGGCCAGCCGAATGGACAGACCGGATCTCCCTGCCTGGACCATGCAGGACTCTCCTGACCTGGCTTGCAGTGTGGCCGCCTCCTTCTGGAAGTCTGGGAGGCTGGAATCAGGCCACTTCTTGTCTGTCCTGGCAGCAGACTGGGCTGCACTCTAAGAAGTTCGTGGCTCGCCCGTGGATGCTGACCATCAGGTGGCCAGAGACATTGGGAACATTTCTGTTTTGCCTGTTGAAATGTTTAATGACAAAGATTTTGTTCAGTTTCCTGATGTGGGTGTCCAAAGATGAGAGACCCATGTGTGTGATCTGTACCCCCTATGAGATCAGCCCTAAGCTAGTTTAAACATGATCAAGTTGTGTCTACATGGTAGATTTAGACCTCTGCATGTCCTGTCTACTGATTATGTTTAGAGCTGACCATGTGTTGTCTAGAATAAGAAGATTTAGACCTGACCATGTTCTGTGTACGCTAGGACTATGGGGACCTGGGTAGAGACCCGGCCTGGCCTCACTACTGGGAAGCTCCGTGCCTGCATCTGAATGTCAGTGCTTAGATGTCTGGGGTCTGGAGCTGAGGTGGGCTTGTGTACGTAACAGCCTCTCTTCTGAGTGTGGTGACCTGGTCCTCCCAAGGGTCAGTGCTATGGTCGGGGCCTTAGTCTTAATCCCTGCAAGGTTCACCTTCCCTGGGGCTCATGGAGAATCCTCAGGAGGACTACCTGGCAATAATTCCAATTTACCAGCACGTGCACGGTGCATAGGGAAGCAGGTTTAGCTGCTGAATTGATTGCAGGGCACGCAGATCGGGCAAAAGGCCGATGGGTGACAGCTGAGGCTGCTGCTGAGCTCTCCCTCCAGTCTACCGTCCCTACTCAGCAGAGTCCAGAGCTGCCCCTCGGCTTTCAGCCCTGCTGTCCTGTGAGTGTTCTCAACATGTAAGTGAGACGAGAAAGGACTGAGCATGCCAGCACCAGGGTCGTGTGTTCAACTCTAGTATGAAAGCTGTAAAAACAGTTAAAATCACACAGAACCAAAGTGAGAAGAGGAGGACTCCTCTGGGACAAGTGTGGGGAAAGGAGACCCACCTGACACTTTTTCCCATCCCAGGAGGTCCCAGGGACCCAGCTTGTTTCCACATTGGGGGAGCCCCCTGCAGAGCCATGGTGTCCTGACCAAGGGGACGTGTGACCCCAGGTGCAGGGTCTGGGGAGGTGAGGTCACCCTGGGACTGTGGACATGTGACCCAGGTGGAGGGGTCTGGGGAGGTGGGTCACCCTGGTGAGTGTGGATGTGTGGCCCCAGGTATAGGGTGCTGGGACTGTGTGGGTCTCACCATACCTGCATGGGTCAGGAGCACATGGATGGGGAGACCGCATATGCGCTCTTTGCCTGCAGTGTGTCCTGTCCCCTTTGAGATTTCCAACCTCTGCATTAAGGGTGTTGTCCTGATTAACCTGTGGTTCCTTTTCTTCTCTTCATCTTGTCACAATCATATGAGGTCAGGCATGTTTGAGTGGGTTGCTGCTCTGTGTTCCGGTGAGTGACAACACTTGGTGGTATCGTATTAATACTATAGCATATCATATGTCTAATCTATGGGGGTCACCACTGCCTGGGTCCCCCTGGACAGAGGTCAGGTGAGCACAGACTAGCCCCCCCTAAGAATGGTCTCCCACGTGCTCTGTGAGGGTACCGTGATGGCCCCTAAGGTAGGGGACTGTGTCTGGGCCTCCGACATTTGTGATGAAGGGGAGTCGAAATGGAATCTCAATTAACAAGACATTATCTTAAGAATTTATTTTAAGTGAAATAAAACACACGTCATATACCCTTTACCATCATCACCATTTTAAGTGCACGTTTCTGAGGCATCAGATAGATTCACTTTCTCGTGGAGCCATCACCACCATCACTAGAACTTTTCGTCCTTCAAAACCACAATTCCACAACCATGAAAGTCTCATTCCCCATTCCCTCCCACTGTCCCTGGCACCGATATCCACTTCAATCCCTGAGTTGTCGACTCCAGGGCACCCACTGGAGTGGAATCCTGCCGTGTTTGCTGACGGGTCATTTTGGAAGAGCTGACTTTCAATCTGAAGCTCTGCCTGTTCGCATCTGAAGAATCTGCATTTAAGGAGAGGGTGTATGAGGAAGGGGGTGTATGCGGGACAAAGGTGTCCGGGGTGCAGGTGAGCCAGGACCTGACCAGCTGCCTTTTGGGTCCTCTGGTCCCATCTCTTGGTCTGTGCCTCATCTGCATCATCACTGTCCCCGCTGCCACCGCTGGGGTGTTGTTGTCTGAGTGAGAGTCCCCTGGTGCCCCTGCTCTCCTCCCCTCCTCCTGCTGGTTGCGGAGGGAACTGCTTGCTGTGTGGTCTCTACTCCTGAGGCATGAAGGACCCTGTAGCATGGACCTGCAGAGTGTGGGGTGTGGTCCCAAGAGCATGGGGCCCACATAGGACACGACATTGGGGCGTGACAAGTGCTAGGGCTGCCTCATCACTGACAGGGAATGTTGCCCAGATCCTGCTCCAGAGGGCGTGGTGGGTGGCCTGGGACCCTAGAGGCCCCATTCCTATACTGGAGCTTGGAGAGTGCATCCCCATGGGCTGCAGATTCACCCCATATCTCAGCCATATCCCTCTGTCCTGTCTTTGAACTCAGGAAAACGAGCTCTCTTGTCCACAACATAGGCCTGGTCCTGTTGATATAACGATTCTTTAAGTTAGGCGTCCTGGGATAGCAGCTCCTTTTAGGCCTGAGAAGGAACAACTCCGGAGTGTACAACGATTTCAGATGAAACTAATATTCAATGACTATCCCTAACTACTCGGTTGTTGACTTCTATTAGTCATTATTCTCCTGGTTTTAGCTCTGATGTGGGGATTACAGAGGAGTCAACATTTAAATCTTCGTAATCTGTGTATTTGTAGCTTCAGTATCATTACTGACCCATAGTTTTTTATGGTTTGGGAAGAGTTATTGATTTCATGTATCATGTAAAGGATTCACAATGATGATAGGGCAATTAAGATTACAATAATAGCTAGTAAATTGTTCACATTTTCTCTACCTGTGCATCTATTGTATGCAGATGAGTTTAGATGTCAATATTAGTGAAATGATATAGAGGACTAGAGAACTTATTTTAAAAATCACTATTAATGTGTGATGAAGAAAATGTAAAAGTTTTTCCATAATCGGTGATGTTGTATCTTGAGAGCCTAGATGAAATTGATATGCCTTAGTGATATACAGGATTTTAGCCTATCATTTAACTTTGACAAAGCTACATCACTTTTTACTTTTATCTCATTTATTGAGGAAGACATAATTGTTATGGTGTTGGCTTGAAACTGGTTGAAAAGGACTTGAGTCCTTCCTTATTTTACATTGACATAGGTAGGATCTTGAAACGTAGGATATGGTGGAGGACATCCGTGTAACCATTCTAGGTTAGGAGTAGCAATTTCCACTGCTAAGACTTCTTGTTTAGACACAAATGCTTTTCAAAGTATGAAGATTATTAGCATTACTGCTGCTACTGAGATGAATGAGCCTAAAGACAAAATATTTCATGTTGTGTGTGCCTCAGGGTACTCAGACTAACGTAGTGACATCCCTGAGAGGCCACGAAAGTGCTGCAGGAAGTCATATTTACTACTACAAATATACTTGTGAAGTGAATTTTTGCTCATGCTGAGTTAACTGTATAACCTGAGAATAGTGGGAATCAGTGTAGAAAGCCTCCTATAATAGTGAAGACTGCTCCCATGGACATTAGGTCATGGAAGTGTGCTACTACATAGTATATATCCTGGAGGACAATGTCTGGGGATGAGTTGGCTAAGATGATTCCTGTCAAACCACCTACTGTAAAAAGAAAAACTAAAGCCTAAAACTCATAATATAGTGGGAGGTCATATAGTATTACCTCCGTGAACAGTTGCTAACCAGGGACTTCCCTGGTGACGCAGTGGTTAAGAATTCGTCTGCCAATGCAGGGGACACGGGTTCGAGCCCTTGTCTGGGAAGATTCCACATGCCGCGGAGCAAAAAGCCCGTGTGCCACAACTACTGAGCCTGCCCTCTAGAGCCCGCAAGCCACCACTACTGAAGCCCACGCGCCTAGAGGCCGTGCTCTGCAACAAGAGAAGCCACTGCAATGAAAGGGCCGCACACCGCAACGAAGAGTAGCTGCCGCTCACCGCAAACAGAGAAAGCCCATGCGCAGCAACCAAGACCCAACTCAGCCAAAAAAAAAAAAAAAAAAAAGAAAAGAAAAAGAAAAATTAAATAAAGAGTTGCTAATCAGCTAGATACTTTTACTCCTGTAGGGATAGAAGTAATTACGGTAGCTGATGCAAAGTGTGCTCCTGAGTCCACAGCTATCCCTATGGTAAACATATGATGGGCCCACAAGAGAACTCCTAAAAAACCAGTGGACATGACTCATACTATTCCCAGATAGCTGAAAGGCAATTTTTGTCCTAAATAGTATGTAATGATATGTGAGTTTATAACAAACCCTGTTAGGCCATGAATACAGACTTCAGGGTGAGCAAAGTATCAAAAGAGGTGTTGGTATAGGATTCGGTCTCCTCCTGCCGGGTCAAAGAAAGTAGTGTTTAGATTTCTATCTCTTAACAGCATGGCAATTCTGGCTGCTTGGACTGAGATTGGTAATTATAGTAATATGGCTATAGTTGTGGAAGATTAAACAAATAATGGTGTTTGGTATTGGGATATGACTGCTGGTTTTGTATTAAAGACTATAGTAATAAAAGTAATAATACCAAGACTTGAGGAGACACCTGCTAAATGTAAGGAGAAAACAGTTAGGTCGACAGAGGCTCCTGCATGGGCCAGATTGCAGGCTAGAGCTGAATACACGGTCCCACTGGTACCAGAACCAGCTTCTACTATTGGTGATATGAGTAGGAGTAAGAATGATGGGGGAAGTAGGCAAAAGTTTATATGATTTATTGGGGGAAATGCTATTCAGGTGTCCGAGTTATTAGTGGCCCAAGTCAGTTTTCAAAAGCCTGCAATCATAACGGGTACAGCTATAAAGAAAATTATTACAAGTGCAGGGACTGTTATGACAACCTTACAGATTTGGGCATCTCCAAGTAGCGGTCCAGGTCAGCATAGCTCAGCCTGGATTAATATAATTAAGGTGCTGTCTGCTACTCCAGCTCAAGCACCAAATAGTAAATATAAAATGCCGATATCTTTGTGATTTGTTGAAAATATACAGCAGTGTATGAACAGAGGTAAAATGACTGAGTCAGCATTAGACTGTAAATCTGAAGACAGAGATTGAGCCCTCTTTCTGGCAAACCCTGTGGTGAATCAACAAATTGAATTGTAACTTCAGAGAAGCAGCTTCAATTCTGCCAGTGATTATCCTGCCTTTTTTTTTTCTTTTTTTCTTTCTCAAATGAAGGAGAAGTAGACTGAAGCCAGTTGACTAGAGGATTTGCCTGTTAACTAAAGTTTCCTGGGGTTAAAACTCATCAATCTCGTAAAGATTTGGCTTCAATACAGTGTTTGCTTTACATTCAATTGATGTAGAATAAAGTCTTGCAATCCTTATTTTTAGGAATTAAGTCAATTTCACTTGTTTAGGGTTTTGAAAGCTCTTGGTCTGAACTAACCTAAATTCCTAGTCCAGCACCGATAGAATGGGTGTTGTGTGTAGTAACCGTGAGGGTATTATGATTGGTAACGATAGGAAGGTTATTTCTTTGTATGTTGAAATTGTTTTGTGTTTGTGTTGTTTAATGAAGGGAATATAGTTAGTGATGTGGAGTATGTTAGCTGCAAGTAGAAATATATGCTGAGGACTGCTATGGTGGCTATTAGTGTTGGTAGAATGATGTTGTCGTTTTTGTTATCTCTTGGATAATTATTCATTTGCGTAGAAAGCCTGATAGTGATGGGCGATGTCCTAATGATACTATAATGGTGAGGAAAATGATTGTGATGGGAGGTGTTTTATCTCATGTGTGTGATAATGATACTCTTGTAGTACATGATCTGGGCATAAATAAGAAGAAGATAGTGTTGTTATGATATAAATTAGTATGTTTAGGATTGTTATAATCTGAATATACATTATAATAGCTGTTATTCATCCTATATGGGCAATTGATGAGGAGGGTGTAATATTTTCCAGGTGAGTATGGCGAAGTCTGCCTCAGCCTCCAGCTATGATTTATAATATCACTATGATTAATAGTATATTTAGGTTGATGGATGGTGACATGTGGTATAAAACTGATAGGGGTGCAATTTTGTCATGTTGATAGCATCAGGTCTGCTGTTCATGGGATGCCTCGTGTGACTTCAGGCACTCAGAAGTGAAATGGGGAAAGTCCTACTTTTGTGACAAGGGCGATTGTCATGAGGGTGGATGCTCCTGGATTAAAGATTCTTGTTATTCACTGTGCTCTTTGACCAGAGTATATTAGATTAATGATAATAGCCATTATAAGTAGTATTGATGTGGTGGACTGTTTTAGGAAATATTTGTTGGATGCTTCTGTAGCTTATGGGTTCATGTTTTTTATTAGAATGGGGATACCATTAACCAGTGTGAGCTTGTTATACAATTATATTTCCTGAGAAAATGGTCAGTAGAATGATGGTAAAAACAATGAGAGTTTATTAGCACAGGAAGGATATACAAAAATATTTTGGGGGTATGGGCCTGTAGCTTACTTAGAGAACTTTACTATATAGCATGTGGTGTAATGTGGTAGGTAGCATGGAGAATGTAAAATTATTAGGAAGAATTCAATTCCAGGAATAAGAGCATTGAAACCTCTATGATTTACTCTATCAAAGTAACTCTTTTGTCAGACATATTTCTTAAATTTGTGGTGGGTTGCCTGGTATGATGAGAAGTAGTGAAAACTCTCATATACATAGGGTTAATGTTAGTCGTAAAAAAACTTTTCATAAGAGATGTATGCGTTGATCATATCAAAATTGTAGGTAGGAGGCTCAAATTCATAGAAAGGAGATTGTTAGATGTGTTTTAATGATGACTTGGGCTGTATATAATTCTGGCACCTAGGGATTGTCGAATGCTCTTAAAAATAGATTGCTGTGGAAATGTTTATTATAGGGAAATTGACATATTCTCTAGGAGGGACGGGGTGAATGGGCCTGCTACATTTTCTACATTGAAGACATATACAGGTTTTGATGCTACTTCCGTTAAATCAAGTGGGGCTTCATTGGATTTCTGCTACTGCGGAGATAATCAAATTCTGGGTAGGGGTCAGGAGAAAATTAGTCATAGGTGTTCTTGTGTAATAATTACTGTTGAAAGTGTAAATGATCCATTTATCAGTAAGACTGAGAATAGAATAACTGCTACATTACTTCATAGGAGATGATTGTCTGTGCTATTGTTCCTAGAGCTCCAGTGAGTGTGTATTTTGAATGTGAAGTTCATCCAGATCTGAGGATGGAGTAAATGGCTAGGTGTGATATGGCTAATAGAAATAATATGCCTACATTTATATTAATTAGTGGATAAGATATGGGAAGAGGAATTCATGTTGTGAGAGCCATGGTTAAGGCTAGCATTGGGGTTAAGGCTAGCAAGAGAAGCCACCGCAATGAGAAGCCCGCGCACCGCAACAAAGAGTAGCCCCCGCTTGCTGCAACTAGAGAAAGCCTGCGCATAGCAACGAAGACCCAACGCAGCCGAAAACAAATTAATTAATTAATTAGTTAACTATTTTAAACAAAAGTACTATATCCTTCAGTACAGCTTCTCTGGGAAGAACACAGAGATGGCGTAAGAGAGTGAGAAAGACCAATATTTAGTGCACATCTCTCATGCAGGTGCTCTGCTGGCTCAGATAGATTTATCCCCACTTTACAAAGGAGGAAATAATCTCAGAGAGGTTTAGTAATTTTCCCAAAGCCAAACAGCTATGGAGTGGCAGAACCAAGATCTGAACCAAGTCTGTTACCTTCAAAGCCTAAGTCCTCATCACAACAAAACTCAATTAATATTTACATTTATCGAATTACCTTGCAACCTGGGGAGTTCTTGGCACAATCCTGAAGAAGAGTGAGAAAGAAAGAAATAGCATTGTTCCTACAGTCAACCCACATTTTTGGAGCAGCTGCTAGATGCCTGGCCCTTTTTGGGCTTCAGCAGTGATCAAGACAGGAAGAGTCCTGCTTTCATGAACCACGTAGTGGGGAGGAGAGACGGGTGCAACTTGGGTGAGGGATTTCACCTTGCTGGACCTCTGTTTTGTCATCTGCAAAATGGGATGGGTGTTCCTCATTTTCTGGGATTGTCCAGCCCTCACATTCTCTGATTCCATAAGAAGCATTTGTTTTCCTGTTTCTTTAAAATTCATTCAGGCCGTGAGCTGTGATGAATGTGGTTAGCTGCTCCCCAAATCACTCTATTCCCACCCTTTTCCTGTGATCAGGTCTTTCCCGAAACATGACTCACAGTCAGTCAAGTCACAGAACCTAAGGGGCACCCAGCAGAAAAATTTCAACCCTTGCTTCCCAGGAGCTCTGCGGTCTACCTGCCAGGTAAACTTAACTCACCTGGCACAAGGTGGCCTTCCCTGGTTTCACATCAACATGATCTCAGGCACAAACCTCCTTGTTTTTCCATTTTGTCTTTAAGTTACTTGTTGAAACAACTGCACAAATATGACACAGATAGAAAATCAGGCATCTTCTGCCCCCAGTGCCTACTAATAAATGATTTTCTGCCACTTTAATGATAAAGATAGAACATTTCCAGATTCTGCTACCCTTATTATTTGTCATTTTTGTTGATATTTCTATTGACTACATCTTTCAATATTTTAACAATGGAACATTTATTTAGGGTGTTCCAGACCCAGCCTTTAGTGGTAAAGGTTTCGTTGTTATATTTCTATTATGTTTCCTTTAAAAATCATTATCCTATTTAAACGGATTAAGTCAATTCTATAGGCATTTATCTTATGATATTGATGAAATTGATACATAGAGGGCAGTAGTACAAGTTGATTGGACTTGAGAACCTCTATTAGCACAGTTAAGTATAAATATTATCTATATGTAAACCAAAGTACAGGCCGAGTGAGATTCTCTGACTTTTTTCCACTGTCTGCCCCTCAAGCCTGTGAGAAATGGAATAGTTCTTGCCCTATCAGTAAACAAAGGATGTCACAGTCTTCAGCACTTGCAGCCCTCCAATGTGAGCCGGCGGGCCCTGAGGCACTCAGGATATGCAAATACAGAATGCAGGCCCCAGAGAGCTGAGGTGCATATCAAAGGAAGGAATTCAGTGAGCCCAGGCAAAGAAAAGCGCCGCATTCCTCACCTTGGGAGAGCTGGTTTTCCTTAGTTAACAATCACCTTTTGATGTTCCCCATTACCTGCGTCAGTTCCCTGCCCTGTCCCCTCCCCCCGGTACTTTAGCTCAGGGAGGAAGGAGCGCAGAGGGTCTCGGCTGAATAAGGGGCCTGCGCGCCTCGGGAGGAGTTTTCAGCCGCTTTCCCCGCAGTCGGGAAGAGGGGCGATGACGCTGCAGCCGGACCCTGCGCCTCCCTTGCCCCGTTTCCCCTCAGGACGCTCAGGCCGACCCCCTCCTCACGCCCACCAGGCCTCGCGAGCCAGGACGAGGGCAGGGGCGAGAGGACGGACCGAAGTTCCCGGGGACCAGACGCTGGAGGCCGCTCTTTCTGCACAGCTGCGGCGGGTGGCAGCGAACCCCTGCCCCTCAGAAGCTGGTCTTGTGCTGCTGCCCGGGCACCGGACCAGGCGGAGGGTCGGCGCCCACTTACCCGGCCCGCCGTCCCCGCGACTGTCATGGCTTCGGCAGCCGGGGCACCTCCAGAGCCGGCAGCCTCAGTGAGGTTGCCCTCCCCTCGGGCTCCGGGGCAGTTCCGTGAAGGCGGAGGGAAGAGACCCCGCCTGAGCCGGGAGTTCCAGCTCTGAGGAAACGCGGGCTCTGTTCAGCGCGCAGTGGGTGGGACCGCTCTGCCCCGAGGCCTTCCGGGAGGGAGCGGGGCGGCGGGGGAGGGCGCCGCCAGGAGCGCAGGGCCCCGTCGGGGGTCCTGGAGGGGCGGCCCGGCCTGGGGGCCATGCCCATTGTGGCCGCAGCCCAGGCCTTTTTCCTGGAATCCTACCCAAAAAAATTAGAAAGATACACAGTCTATAGTAAATACTCACAAATGATTGTTGCTGCTGTGCTCACTATTCTATTAAAGGTGTAAAATCCATAAAACACTTTAAGTTCAAAATTAAATATGAATTTTTACCTTTCTAATTATGTCTCTGATATTCACAGTTGTGGTTAATGAATCAGAGACTGTGGCATCACTAGTTAAAAATGAGCTTGTTAAAAAAATAGAACTCAGGCCCACCGGACCTACTGAATCACAATCTGCACTTTTACAATCTCCCCAGTGTACTCGTGTACCCATGAATAGTTGAAAGGTACATTTCTACCTCGACAGGTCTTTTCTCTATGAGAAATACACACATTTTATCCAGTTTGATATAAATAAAACACTCAAAAATGCATATGCCTGTGTTGAAACCATCATTTTATCATTTCTTTTTCAGACAAGTATAGTCTCTATACTGGTTTTGTGGCTCACATGCCATACTCTTTTCTTGTAGGTAGAAATAAGGTAGAGAAAGTCACTTTGTAAAAAAAAAAATTATACATATATATATATATATATATATATATATATATATATATGTATGTACTAGTGGATAATTGAAGACACTCTTCTAAATTAAAACCTTCCTTAACTTGCTGTTTTCTTCTTGGGTCATATTATGAACTCTTCCCGTGGCCACATGGCATGTGTACGTTTAATTTCAGGGACTGCTGACATTCCAGGATGTGGCCATAGATTTCTGTCAAGAGGAGTGAGAATGCCTGGACCAAGATCAATGGGAATTGTACAGGGATGTGATGTTAGAGAAGTATAGGAACCTGCTCTCCTTGGGTGAGGATACCTTCCTTCCAGAATTCCTTATCCAACCACAGGGTTTGGAGTCCTTCATTTGTAGAATATCTCCTGGAATCTTCTGCTTCCTACAATAGGGTTTCAGATTGCAACGTTTCAGGAAAGATTGGGAGTTTGTGGGTATAATTTTCCTTATTCTTTTAAAATTGCAGCCTCCCTTTTAATATACTTTGTAACTGCTTGGGATGTGTCTATATGAACTGTGTACTATATGCTTCTGTTATAGTCCTTACAATCTTTTATTGCCTTATTTTCTCTAACAATTTTCCATGGATTCTTTGGGCTTAAGGTATATTAACAGGGAGACTGCGAATCTGGGACTTCCCTGGTGATGCAGTGATTAAGAATTCGCCTGCCAATGAACTATGGGACCCGGTTCGATCCCCGGTCCGGGAAGATCTCACGTGCCACGGAACAACTAAGCCATTGGGCCACAACTACTGAGTCTGCACGCCACAACTACTGAAGACGGTGTGTCTTGAGCCCATGCGCCATTTATTTTTTGGAGAATAAAACCACTTCTGAGTGATTAAAATTTAGGCCAGCTAGTCAAAATGCTTTATCACCTGTTCTTCTAAAACACTGGTCAATGGAACAAGTTTTACTAGGGATAACAGTGTAATTGTATTCTGGAGTTCATATGGGCAATATGGTTTATGACCTTGATGCTGGATCACGACATTTCAACGGTATAACTGCTATTAATTGTCTGTTTGTTCAACGATTAAAGTCTCACGTGATCTGAGTTCAGACTGGAGTCATCCTGGTTGGTTTCTGTCTATTGCAGATTTCTTCCAGTATGAAAGGACAAGAGCAATACGGCTTCCTTTACAAAATGTCTTCAAACTAAATGATGATATAATCTACATTCAATTAATTTATACATACCCTACTGTAGAACAGGGTTCGTTACGCTGGCAGAGCCCGGTAATTATGTAAAACTGAAACTTTTTCTGCACTGGTTCAAGTCCTCTTCCTAAGAATATGTTTATAATCAACATTCTTTCACAAATTACCCAATTTAATTCACCATAGCATTCCTCATATTAACTAAATGGAAAATCCTAGGCTATATACAAATCCAGAAAGGGCCAAAAATCGTCAGCCCCCATGGATGATTACAACCCATTGCTGAGGCATTCAAATTACTTATTAAAGAACCACTATGTCCATCAACATCATCAATTTTTATATTATTGCCCCAATGCTAGCCTTAACCCTGGCTCTCACAACATGAATTCCTCTTCCCATATCTTATCCACTAATTAGTATAAATGTAGGCATATTATTTCTATTAGCCATATCACACCTAGCCATTTATTCCATCCTCAGATCTGGATGAACTTCACATTCAAAATACTCACTCACTGGAGCTCCAGGAACAATAGCACAGACGATCATCTCATATGAAGTAATGTAGCAGTTATTCTATTCTCAGTCTTACTGGTAAATGGATCATTTACACTTTCAACAGTAATTATTACACAAGAACACCTATGACTAATTTTCTCGTGACCCCTACCCAGAATTTGATTATCTCCGCAGTAGCAGAAATCCAGTGAAGCCCCACTTGATTTAACAGAAGTAGAATCAAAACCTGTACATGTCTTCAATGTAGAAAATGTAGCAGGCCCATTCACCCCGTCCTTCCTAGAGAATATGTCAATTTCCCTATAATAAACGTTTCCACAGCAATCTATTTTTAGGAGCATTCGACAATCCCTAGGTGCCAGAATTATAGATTCTTTCATCTTGTAAATATAGTTTTCTTTAAAAAATAATTTTTATAGTTTTACTACCTTTAAACAAAATGTACTCCATTGCTGTGGAATATTCCTTCATAGGAGCGTGCATGGTTCATTTCTGCATCCGTCTGTGATGGCCTTCAGGTTCCTTCAGGTTTGGCTCCTGTGGCTGCAAGTCCATGTCCGTGTGTCCTGGTGCAGGGCTGGTGGGTTTGTGTTCAACTGGGAGGAGCACTGTGGGTCTCTGTGCACGGACTTCGCTATCTGAGGCCCGATTGCTTCAGAAGTGGTTGCATCCCCCCGTTGCGTACCAGGCTTTCCATTGCTCCACATCCTGCTGATGTTTGATACTATGTCTTTCATGTCTGCCATTCTGGTAGGTGTATGCACAGTATTTTGCTTATGGCTTTAATCCCTCTGTTGTTAGTGAAGTTGTGCATCTTGTGGTATTCATGGACTATTTCCTGTTGTTTTTTGAAAAGTTTTAAAAATTGTGGTCTGGTACACATAACATAAAATGTACTATCTTAAGCATTTTTAAGTGCACATTTCAGGGTCAGGAAGTAATTCACACTGTTGTGCAAACCTGACCACCATCATCCTGCAGAACTTTTTCATCTTGCAAAATTGAAACAGTCCCCATTAAACACTCACTCCCCATTGTCCCTCCCTCAGCCTCTGGCCCTCAACATCCTACTTTATGTCTCTATATTTCCGACTGCTCTAGGGGCCTTGTATGAGTGGATCAAGCACTGTTTGTTTTTTTGTGTCTAGCTTACATCACTGAGCATAATGCCCTCAAGGTTCATCCCTGCTGCATCCTGTGTCAGAATTGACTTGCTTTTTAGGCTGAATAGCCTTTCCTTGTATTGATGGACCGTGTTTTTCTTCTCCATTCATCCATTAGTGGACACATGTAATATCTACATTCATTTCTACTGTCATAATATTTGTGGAATAAAATCAGAAAGTCCTATGAATCAAAAGTCATTTGCCATTAACTTTTTTCTTAAACTTTTTGTTGTGGAAAACATCAAGGCTAAGAAAAGGGAAAAATACATGTCAGCTTCACTTGTGTTCAGGAATTAATGCTTTACGGATTCACTTTATTCCCTGTGTGTGTGCTATGCGTGTGCATGTGCCTGTTTGCATACATATGCTGTGCATGTGCATAGGTATGTGAACTTGCACACATTAGTGTGTGCATGGGCATATGGGTGCATGTGTGTTCACATGCTAGTGTGTGAATATATTTGTGCTGTGCACGTGCATATGTTTGTGTGTGTGCTGTGCCTGCCTGTGCGCACACCTGTGTGTTTGCTGGAACCACTTGCAAGTTGGCTGCAGACTGAATTGTGCCCCAGATATATCCGCACGCAGCTGCTCTAACAATCCTGCGTAGCCACGTAAAGGTCACAGATCTCAGGGATTTAAATGGACGGAGCAGGATATCCTGACACAGAGTTTGTCTTCCAATGACTGTCACTGTCTCAGTAACATCCTTCACACCTTCTTTAAGCCCCATTCAGGGTCCAGTTTAGACTCCCATTACATTCAGTCACCTGTCCCAGGTCCCCTAAAGCAACAATGTCACCGTTGGAGAGCCTGGCCAAGGCCGGGGGTGCCCCTCCTGTTGGCCTGGCCTCCAGGCCCTGCCCTTGGCTCCTGTTTTCTCATATCTCAGCCAGGCCCCGACTTGGATCGGGCCGACACCTCTTTCCTCACAGGGTCCCATCGCCCAGTCAAGGGGGTTCATTCTCCCCAAACACAGCATCAGGAGTCGGGGGCTGACAGTCCCCACTGGGTCTCCTTCATGTGTGACCCTGTGCTGTTGAAAGAGCAGGCACCCAGCCCTCGGGGGTTGGGGACTGGGGGGCGACATGCGGCCCACGATGGGCAGGCGGGTGTCCGGGTGGGGCGAGCCAGTATGCAAGGAGTTCCGCGGTGGGTTCTCCTCTCCAACGGCTTCTGTGCCCCTAACTCTCCCCGTGCCTCCCCTCGAAGACAGTGCGGTGCCCGGGTTGGGAACTATGGGAGCCGTCAGCCACCGCCCCCTCTACACACACACACACACACACATGCACACGCACACGCACACGCTGGAGGGAAGCAGGACCTGAGTGCAGGGGTCTCAGCGGCCCTGAGCGCCCCACCCGGAATCGGCCAGCCGAATGGACAGACCGGATCTCCCTGCCTGGACCATGCAGGACTCTCCTGACCTGGCTTGCAGTGTGGCCGCCTCCTTCTGGAAGTCTGGGAGGCTGGAATCAGGCCACTTCTTGTCTGTCCTGGCAGCAGACTGGGCTGCACTCTAAGAAGTTCGTGGCTCGCCCGTGGATGCTGACCATCAGGTGGCCAGAGACATTGGGAACATTTCTGTTTTGCCTGTTGAAATGTTTAATGACAAAGATTTTGTTCAGTTTCCTGATGTGGGTGTCCAAAGATGAGAGACCCATGTGTGTGATCTGTACCCCCTATGAGATCAGCCCTAAGCTAGTTTAAACATGATCAAGTTGTGTCTACATGGTAGATTTAGACCTCTGCATGTCCTGTCTACTGATTATGTTTAGAGCTGACCATGTGTTGTCTAGAATAAGAAGATTTAGACCTGACCATGTTCTGTGTACGCTAGGACTATGGGGACCTGGGTAGAGACCCGGCCTGGCCTCACTACTGGGAAGCTCCGTGCCTGCATCTGAATGTCAGTGCTTAGATGTCTGGGGTCTGGAGCTGAGGTGGGCTTGTGTACGTAACAGCCTCTCTTCTGAGTGTGGTGACCTGGTCCTCCCAAGGGTCAGTGCTATGGTCGGGGCCTTAGTCTTAATCCCTGCAAGGTTCACCTTCCCTGGGGCTCATGGAGAATCCTCAGGAGGACTACCTGGCAATAATTCCAATTTACCAGCACGTGCACGGTGCATAGGGAAGCAGGTTTAGCTGCTGAATTGATTGCAGGGCACGCAGATCGGGCAAAAGGCCGATGGGTGACAGCTGAGGCTGCTGCTGAGCTCTCCCTCCAGTCTACCGTCCCTACTCAGCAGAGTCCAGAGCTGCCCCTCGGCTTTCAGCCCTGCTGTCCTGTGAGTGTTCTCAACATGTAAGTGAGACGAGAAAGGACTGAGCATGCCAGCACCAGGGTCGTGTGTTCAACTCTAGTATGAAAGCTGTAAAAACAGTTAAAATCACACAGAACCAAAGTGAGAAGAGGAGGACTCCTCTGGGACAAGTGTGGGGAAAGGAGACCCACCTGACACTTTTTCCCATCCCAGGAGGTCCCAGGGACCCAGCTTGTTTCCACATTGGGGGAGCCCCCTGCAGAGCCATGGTGTCCTGACCAAGGGGACGTGTGACCCCAGGTGCAGGGTCTGGGGAGGTGAGGTCACCCTGGGACTGTGGACATGTGACCCAGGTGGAGGGGTCTGGGGAGGTGGGTCACCCTGGTGAGTGTGGATGTGTGGCCCCAGGTATAGGGTGCTGGGACTGTGTGGGTCTCACCATACCTGCATGGGTCAGGAGCACATGGATGGGGAGACCGCATATGCGCTCTTTGCCTGCAGTGTGTCCTGTCCCCTTTGAGATTTCCAACCTCTGCATTAAGGGTGTTGTCCTGATTAACCTGTGGTTCCTTTTCTTCTCTTCATCTTGTCACAATCATATGAGGTCAGGCATGTTTGAGTGGGTTGCTGCTCTGTGTTCCGGTGAGTGACAACACTTGGTGGTATCGTATTAATACTATAGCATATCATATGTCTAATCTATGGGGGTCACCACTGCCTGGGTCCCCCTGGACAGAGGTCAGGTGAGCACAGACTAGCCCCCCCTAAGAATGGTCTCCCACGTGCTCTGTGAGGGTACCGTGATGGCCCCTAAGGTAGGGGACTGTGTCTGGGCCTCCGACATTTGTGATGAAGGGGAGTCGAAATGGAATCTCAATTAACAAGACATTATCTTAAGAATTTATTTTAAGTGAAATAAAACACACGTCATATACCCTTTACCATCATCACCATTTTAAGTGCACGTTTCTGAGGCATCAGATAGATTCACTTTCTCGTGGAGCCATCACCACCATCACTAGAACTTTTCGTCCTTCAAAACCACAATTCCACAACCATGAAAGTCTCATTCCCCATTCCCTCCCACTGTCCCTGGCACCGATATCCACTTCAATCCCTGAGTTGTCGACTCCAGGGCACCCACTGGAGTGGAATCCTGCCGTGTTTGCTGACGGGTCATTTTGGAAGAGCTGACTTTCAATCTGAAGCTCTGCCTGTTCGCATCTGAAGAATCTGCATTTAAGGAGAGGGTGTATGAGGAAGGGGGTGTATGCGGGACAAAGGTGTCCGGGGTGCAGGTGAGCCAGGACCTGACCAGCTGCCTTTTGGGTCCTCTGGTCCCATCTCTTGGTCTGTGCCTCATCTGCATCATCACTGTCCCCGCTGCCACCGCTGGGGTGTTGTTGTCTGAGTGAGAGTCCCCTGGTGCCCCTGCTCTCCTCCCCTCCTCCTGCTGGTTGCGGAGGGAACTGCTTGCTGTGTGGTCTCTACTCCTGAGGCATGAAGGACCCTGTAGCATGGACCTGCAGAGTGTGGGGTGTGGTCCCAAGAGCATGGGGCCCACATAGGACACGACATTGGGGCGTGACAAGTGCTAGGGCTGCCTCATCACTGACAGGGAATGTTGCCCAGATCCTGCTCCAGAGGGCGTGGTGGGTGGCCTGGGACCCTAGAGGCCCCATTCCTATACTGGAGCTTGGAGAGTGCATCCCCATGGGCTGCAGATTCACCCCATATCTCAGCCATATCCCTCTGTCCTGTCTTTGAACTCAGGAAAACGAGCTCTCTTGTCCACAACATAGGCCTGGTCCTGTTGATATAACGATTCTTTAAGTTAGGCGTCCTGGGATAGCAGCTCCTTTTAGGCCTGAGAAGGAACAACTCCGGAGTGTACAACGATTTCAGATGAAACTAATATTCAATGACTATCCCTAACTACTCGGTTGTTGACTTCTATTAGTCATTATTCTCCTGGTTTTAGCTCTGATGTGGGGATTACAGAGGAGTCAACATTTAAATCTTCGTAATCTGTGTATTTGTAGCTTCAGTATCATTACTGACCCATAGTTTTTTATGGTTTGGGAAGAGTTATTGATTTCATGTATCATGTAAAGGATTCACAATGATGATAGGGCAATTAAGATTACAATAATAGCTAGTAAATTGTTCACATTTTCTCTACCTGTGCATCTATTGTATGCAGATGAGTTTAGATGTCAATATTAGTGAAATGATATAGAGGACTAGAGAACTTATTTTAAAAATCACTATTAATGTGTGATGAAGAAAATGTAAAAGTTTTTCCATAATCGGTGATGTTGTATCTTGAGAGCCTAGATGAAATTGATATGCCTTAGTGATATACAGGATTTTAGCCTATCATTTAACTTTGACAAAGCTACATCACTTTTTACTTTTATCTCATTTATTGAGGAAGACATAATTGTTATGGTGTTGGCTTGAAACTGGTTGAAAAGGACTTGAGTCCTTCCTTATTTTACATTGACATAGGTAGGATCTTGAAACGTAGGATATGGTGGAGGACATCCGTGTAACCATTCTAGGTTAGGAGTAGCAATTTCCACTGCTAAGACTTCTTGTTTAGACACAAATGCTTTTCAAAGTATGAAGATTATTAGCATTACTGCTGCTACTGAGATGAATGAGCCTAAAGACAAAATATTTCATGTTGTGTGTGCCTCAGGGTACTCAGACTAACGTAGTGACATCCCTGAGAGGCCACGAAAGTGCTGCAGGAAGTCATATTTACTACTACAAATATACTTGTGAAGTGAATTTTTGCTCATGCTGAGTTAACTGTATAACCTGAGAATAGTGGGAATCAGTGTAGAAAGCCTCCTATAATAGTGAAGACTGCTCCCATGGACATTAGGTCATGGAAGTGTGCTACTACATAGTATATATCCTGGAGGACAATGTCTGGGGATGAGTTGGCTAAGATGATTCCTGTCAAACCACCTACTGTAAAAAGAAAAACTAAAGCCTAAAACTCATAATATAGTGGGAGGTCATATAGTATTACCTCCGTGAACAGTTGTTAACCAGGGACTTCCCTGGTGACGCAGTGGTTAAGAATTCGTCTGCCAATGCAGGGGACACGGGTTCGAGCCCTTGTCTGGGAAGATTCCACATGCCGCGGAGCAAAAAGCCCGTGTGCCACAACTACTGAGCCTGCCCTCTAGAGCCCGCAAGCCACCACTACTGAAGCCCACGCGCCTAGAGGCCGTGCTCTGCAACAAGAGAAGCCACTGCAATGAAAGGGCCGCACACCGCAACGAAGAGTAGCTGCCGCTCACCGCAAACAGAGAAAGCCCATGCGCAGCAACCAAGACCCAACTCAGCCAAAAAAAAAAAAAAAAAAAGAAAAGAAAAAGAAAAATTAAATAAAGAGTTGCTAATCAGCTAGATACTTTTACTCCTGTAGGGATAGAAGTAATTACGGTAGCTGATGCAAAGTGTGCTCCTGAGTCCACAGCTATCCCTATGGTAAACATATGATGGGCCCACAAGAGAACTCCTAAAAAACCAGTGGACATGACTCATACTATTCCCAGATAGCTGAAAGGCAATTTTTGTCCTAAATAGTATGTAATGATATGTGAGTTTATAACAAACCCTGTTAGGCCATGAATACAGACTTCAGGGTGAGCAAAGTATCAAAAGAGGTGTTGGTATAGGATTCGGTCTCCTCCTGCCGGGTCAAAGAAAGTAGTGTTTAGATTTCTATCTCTTAACAGCATGGCAATTCTGGCTGCTTGGACTGAGATTGGTAATTATAGTAATATGGCTATAGTTGTGGAAGATTAAACAAATAATGGTGTTTGGTATTGGGATATGACTGCTGGTTTTGTATTAAAGACTATAGTAATAAAAGTAATAATACCAAGAATTGAGGAGACACCTGCTAAATGTAAGGAGAAAACAGTTAGGTCGACAGAGGCTCCTGCATGGGCCAGATTGCAGGCTAGAGCTGAATACACGGTCCCACTGGTACCAGAACCAGCTTCTACTATTGGTGATATGAGTAGGAGTAAGAATGATGGGGGAAGTAGGCAAAAGTTTATATGATTTATTGGGGGAAATGCTACTTCAGGTGTCCGAGTTATTAGTGGCCCAAGTCAGTTTTCAAAAGCCTGCAATCATAACGGGTACAGCTATAAAGAAAATTATTACAAGTGCAGGGACTGTTATGACAACCTTACAGATTTGGGCATCTCCAAGTAGCGGTCCAGGTCAGCATAGCTCAGCCTGGATTAATATAATTAAGGTGCTGCCTGCTACTCCAGCTCAAGCACCAAATAGTAAATATAAAATGCCGATATCTTTGTGATTTGTTGAAAATATACAGCAGTGTATGAACAGAGGTAAAATGACTGAGTCAGCATTAGACTGTAAATCTGAAGACAGAGATTGAGCCCTCTTTCTGGCAAACCCTGTGGTGAATCAACAAATTGAATTGTAACTTCAGAGAAGCAGCTTCAATTCTGCCAGTGATTATCCTGCCTTTTTTTTTTCTTTTTTTCTTTCTCAAATGAAGGAGAAGTAGACTGAAGCCAGTTGACTAGAGGATTTGCCTGTTAACTAAAGTTTCCTGGGGTTAAAACTCATCAATCTCGTAAAGATTTGGCTTCAATACAGTGTTTGCTTTACATTCAATTGATGTAGAATAAAGTCTTGCAATCCTTATTTTTAGGAATTAAGTCAATTTCACTTGTTTAGGGTTTTGAAAGCTCTTGGTCTGAACTAACCTAAATTCCTAGTCCAGCACCGATAGAATGGGTGTTGTGTGTAGTAACCGTGAGGGTATTATGATTGGTAACGATAGGAAGGTTATTTCTTTGTATGTTGAAATTGTTTTGTGTTTGTGTTGTTTAATGAAGGGAATATAGTTAGTGATGTGGAGTATGTTAGCTGCAAGTAGAAATATATGCTGAGGACTGCTATGGTGGCTATTAGTGTTGGTAGAATGATGTTGTCGTTTTTGTTATCTCTTGGATAATTATTCATTTGCGTAGAAAGCCTGATAGTGATGGGCGATGTCCTAATGATACTATAATGGTGAGGAAAATGATTGTGATGGGAGGTGTTTTATCTCATGTGTGTGATAATGATACTCTTGTAGTACATGATCTGGGCATAAATAAGAAGAAGATAGTGTTGTTATGATATAAATTAGTATGTTTAGGATTGTTATAATCTGAATATACATTATAATAGCTGTTATTCATCCTATATGGGCAATTGATGAGGAGGGTGTAATATTTTCCAGGTGAGTATGGCGAAGTCTGCCTCAGCCTCCAGCTATGATTTATAATATCACTATGATTAATAGTATATTTAGGTTGATGGATGGTGACATGTGGTATAAAACTGATAGGGGTGCAATTTTGTCATGTTGATAGCATCAGGTCTGCTGTTCATGGGATGCCTCGTGTGACTTCAGGCACTCAGAAGTGAAATGGGGAAAGTCCTACTTTTGTGACAAGGGCGATTGTCATGAGGGTGGATGCTCCTGGATTAAAGATTCTTGTTATTCACTGTGCTCTTTGACCAGAGTATATTAGATTAATGATAATAGCCATTATAAGTAGTATTGATGTGGTGGACTGTTTTAGGAAATATTTGTTGGATGCTTCTGTAGCTTATGGGTTCATGTTTTTTACTAGAATGGGGATACCATTAACCAGTGTGAGCTTGTTATACAATTATATTTCCTGAGAAAATGGTCAGTAGAATGATGGTAAAAACAATGAGAGTTTATTAGCACAGGAAGGATATACAAAAATATTTTGGGGGTATGGGCCTGTAGCTTACTTAGAGAACTTTACTATATAGCATGTGGTGTAATGTGGTAGGTAGCATGGAGAATGTAAAATTATTAGGAAGAATTCAATTCCAGGAATAAGAGCATTGAAACCTCTATGATTTACTCTATCAAAGTAACTCTTTTGTCAGACATATTTCTTAAATTTGTGGTGGGTTGCCTGGTATGATGACAAGTAGTGAAAACTCTCATATACATAGGGTTAATGTTAGTCGTAAAAAAACTTTTCATAAGAGATGTATGCGTTGATCATATCAAAATTGTAGGTAGGAGGCTCAAATTCATAGAAAGGAGATTGTTAGATGTGTTTTAATGATGACTTGGGCTGTATATAATTCTGGCACCTAGGGATTGTCGAATGCTCTTAAAAATAGATTGCTGTGGAAATGTTTATTATAGGGAAATTGACATATTCTCTAGGAGGGACGGGGTGAATGGGCCTGCTACATTTTCTACATTGAAGACATATACAGGTTTTGATGCTACTTCCGTTAAATCAAGTGGGGCTTCATTGGATTTCTGCTACTGCGGAGATAATCAAATTCTGGGTAGGGGTCAGGAGAAAATTAGTCATAGGTGTTCTTGTGTAATAATTACTGTTGAAAGTGTAAATGATCCATTTATCAGTAAGACTGAGAATAGAATAACTGCTACATTACTTCATAGGAGATGATTGTCTGTGCTATTGTTCCTAGAGCTCCAGTGAGTGTGTATTTTGAATGTGAAGTTCATCCAGATCTGAGGATGGAGTAAATGGCTAGGTGTGATATGGCTAATAGAAATAATATGCCTACATTTATATTAATTAGTGGATAAGATATGGGAAGAGGAATTCATGTTGTGAGAGCCATGGTTAAGGCTAGCATTGGGGTTAAGGCTAGCAAGAGAAGCCACCGCAATGAGAAGCCCGCGCACCGCAACAAAGAGTAGCCCCCGCTTGCTGCAACTAGAGAAAGCCTGCGCATAGCAACGAAGACCCAACGCAGCCGAAAACAAATTAATTAATTAATTAGTTAACTATTTTAAACAAAAGTACTATATCCTTCAGTACAGCTTCTCTGGGAAGAACACAGAGATGGCGTAAGAGAGTGAGAAAGACCAATATTTAGTGCACATCTCTCATGCAGGTGCTCTGCTGGCTCAGATAGATTTATCCCCACTTTACAAAGGAGGAAATAATCTCAGAGAGGTTTAGTAATTTTCCCAAAGCCAAACAGCTATGGAGTGGCAGAACCAAGATCTGAACCAAGTCTGTTACCTTCAAAGCCTAAGTCCTCATCACAACAAAACTCAATTAATATTTACATTTATCGAATTACCTTGCAACCTGGGGAGTTCTTGGCACAATCCTGAAGAAGAGTGAGAAAGAAAGAAATAGCATTGTTCCTACAGTCAACCCACATTTTTGGAGCAGCTGCTAGATGCCTGGCCCTTTTTGGGCTTCAGCAGTGATCAAGACAGGAAGAGTCCTGCTTTCATGAACCACGTAGTGGGGAGGAGAGACGGGTGCAACTTGGGTGAGGGATTTCACCTTGCTGGACCTCTGTTTTGTCATCTGCAAAATGGGATGGGTGTTCCTCATTTTCTGGGATTGTCCAGCCCTCACATTCTCTGATTCCATAAGAAGCATTTGTTTTCCTGTTTCTTTAAAATTCATTCAGGCCGTGAGCTGTGATGAATGTGGTTAGCTGCTCCCCAAATCACTCTATTCCCACCCTTTTCCTGTGATCAGGTCTTTCCCGAAACATGACTCACAGTCAGTCAAGTCACAGAACCTAAGGGGCACCCAGCAGAAAAATTTCAACCCTTGCTTCCCAGGAGCTCTGCGGTCTACCTGCCAGGTAAACTTAACTCACCTGGCACAAGGTGGCCATCCCTGGTTTCACATCAACATGATCTCAGGCACAAACCTCCTTGTTTTTCCATTTTGTCTTTAAGTTACTTGTTGAAACAACTGCACAAATATGACACAGATAGAAAATCAGGCATCTTCTGCCCCCAGTGCCTACTAATAAATGATTTTCTGCCACTTTAATGATAAAGATAGAACATTTCCACATTCTGCTACCCTTATTATTTGTCATTTTTGTTGATATTTCTATTGACTACATCTTTCAATATTTTAACAATGGAACATTTATTTAGGGTGTTCCAGACCCAGCCTTTAGTGGTAAAGGTTTCGTTGTTATATTTCTATTATGTTTCCTTTAAAAATCATTATCCTATTTAAACGGATTAAGTCAATTCTATAGGCATTTATCTTATGATATTGATGAAATTGATACATAGAGGGCAGTAGTACAAGTTGATTGGACTTGAGAACCTCTATTAGCACAGTTAAGTATAAATATTATCTATATGTAAACCAAAGTACAGGCCGAGTGAGATTCTCTGACTTTTTTCCACTGTCTGCCCCTCAAGCCTGTGAGAAATGGAATAGTTCTTGCCCTATCAGTAAACAAAGGATGTCACAGTCTTCAGCACTTGCAGCCCTCCAATGTGAGCCGGCGGGCCCTGAGGCACTCAGGATATGCAAATACAGAATGCAGGCCCCAGAGAGCTGAGGTGCATATCAAAGGAAGGAATTCAGTGAGCCCAGGCAAAGAAAAGCGCCGCATTCCTCACCTTGGGAGAGCTGGTTTTCCTTAGTTAACAATCACCTTTTGATGTTCCCCATTACCTGCGTCAGTTCCCTGCCCTGTCCCCTCCCCCCGGTACTTTAGCTCAGGGAGGAAGGAGCGCAGAGGGACTCGGCTGAATAAGGGGCCTGCGCGCCTCGGGAGGAGTTTTCAGCCGCTTTCCCCGCAGTCGGGAAGAGGGGCGATGACGCTGCAGCCGGACCCTGCGCCTCCCTTGCCCCGTTTCCCCTCAGGACGCTCAGGCCGACCCCCTCCTCACGCCCACCAGGCCTCGCGAGCCAGGACGAGGGCAGGGGCGAGAGGACGGACCGAAGTTCCCGGGGACCAGACGCTGGAGGCCGCTCTTTCTGCACAGCTGCGGCGGGTGGCAGCGAACCCCTGCCCCTCAGAAGCTGGTCTTGTGCTGCTGCCCGGGCACCGGACCAGGCGGAGGGTCGGCGCCCACTTACCCGGCCCGCCGTCCCCGCGACTGTCATGGCTTCGGCAGCCGGGGCACCTCCAGAGCCGGCAGCCTCAGTGAGGTTGCCCTCCCCTCGGGCTCCGGGGCAGTTCCGTGAAGGCGGAGGGAAGAGACCCCGCCTGAGCCGGGAGTTCCAGCTCTGAGGAAACGCGGGCTCTGTTCAGCGCGCAGTGGGTGGGACCGCCCTGCCCCGAGGCCTTCCGGGAGGGAGCGGGGCGGCGGGGGAGGGCGCCGCCAGGAGCGCAGGGCCCCGTCGGGGGTCCTGGAGGGGCGGCCCGGCCTGGGGGCCATGCCCATTGTGGCCGCAGCCCAGGCCTTTTTCCTGGAATCCTACCCAAAAAAATTAGAAAGATACACAGTCTATAGTAAATACTCACAAATGATTGTTGCTGCTGTGCTCACTATTCTATTAAAGGTGTAAAATCCATAAAACACTTTAAGTTCAAAATTAAATATGAATTTTTACCTTTCTAATTATGTCTCTGATATTCACAGTTGTGGTTAATGAATCAGAGACTGTGGCATCACTAGTTAAAAATGAGCTTGTTAAAAAAATAGAACTCAGGCCCACCGGACCTACTGAATCACAATCTGCACTTTTACAATCTCCCCAGTGTACTCGTGTACCCATGAATAGTTGAAAGGTACATTTCTACCTCGACAGGTCTTTTCTCTATGAGAAATACACACATTTTATCCAGTTTGATATAAATAAAACACTCAAAAATGCATATGCCTGTGTTGAAACCATCATTTTATCATTTCTTTTTCAGACAAGTATAGTCTCTATACTGGTTTTGTGGCTCACATGCCATACTCTTTTCTTGTAGGTAGAAATAAGGTAGAGAAAGTCACTTTGTAAAAAAAAAAATTATACATATATATATATATATATATATATATATATATATATATGTATGTACTAGTGGATAATTGAAGACACTCTTCTAAATTAAAACCTTCCTTAACTTGCTGTTTTCTTCTTGGGTCATATTATGAACTCTTCCCGTGGCCACATGGCATGTGTACGTTTAATTTCAGGGACTGCTGACATTCCAGGATGTGGCCATAGATTTCTGTCAAGAGGAGTGAGAATGCCTGGACCAAGATCAATGGGAATTGTACAGGGATGTGATGTTAGAGAAGTATAGGAACCTGCTCTCCTTGGGTGAGGATACCTTCCTTCCAGAATTCCTTATCCAACCACAGGGTTTGGAGTCCTTCATTTGTAGAATATCTCCTGGAATCTTCTGCTTCCTACAATAGGGTTTCAGATTGCAACGTTTCAGGAAAGATTGGGAGTTTGTGGGTATAATTTTCCTTATTCTTTTAAAATTGCAGCCTCCCTTTTAATATACTTTGTAACTGCTTGGGATGTGTCTATATGAACTGTGTACTATATGCTTCTGTTATAGTCCTTACAATCTTTTATTGCCTTATTTTCTCTAACAATTTTCCATGGATTCTTTGGGCTTAAGGTATATTAACAGGGAGACTGCGAATCTGGGACTTCCCTGGTGATGCAGTGATTAAGAATTCGCCTGCCAATGAACTATGGGACCCGGTTCGATCCCCGGTCCGGGAAGATCTCACGTGCCACGGAACAACTAAGCCATTGGGCCACAACTACTGAGTCTGCACGCCACAACTACTGAAGACGGTGTGTCTTGAGCCCATGCGCCATTTATTTTTTGGAGAATAAAACCACTTCTGAGTGATTAAAATTTAGGCCAGCTAGTCAAAATGCTTTATCACCTGTTCTTCTAAAACACTGGTCAATGGAACAAGTTTTACTAGGGATAACAGTGTAATTGTATTCTGGAGTTCATATGGGCAATATGGTTTATGACCTTGATGCTGGATCACGACATTTCAACGGTATAACTGCTATTAATTGTCTGTTTGTTCAACGATTAAAGTCTCACGTGATCTGAGTTCAGACTGGAGTCATCCTGGTTGGTTTCTGTCTATTGCAGATTTCTTCCAGTATGAAAGGACAAGAGCAATACGGCTTCCTTTACAAAATGTCTTCAAACTAAATGATGATATAATCTACATTCAATTAATTTATACATACCCTACTGTAGAACAGGGTTCGTTACGCTGGCAGAGCCCGGTAATTATGTAAAACTGAAACTTTTTCTGCACTGGTTCAAGTCCTCTTCCTAAGAATATGTTTATAATCAACATTCTTTCACAAATTACCCAATTTAATTCACCATAGCATTCCTCATATTAACTAAATGGAAAATCCTAGGCTATATACAAATCCAGAAAGGGCCAAAAATCGTCAGCCCCCATGGATGATTACAACCCATTGCTGAGGCATTCAAATTACTTATTAAAGAACCACTATGTCCATCAACATCATCAATTTTTATATTATTGCCCCAATGCTAGCCTTAACCCTGGCTCTCACAACATGAATTCCTCTTCCCATATCTTATCCACTAATTAGTATAAATGTAGGCATATTATTTCTATTAGCCATATCACACCTAGCCATTTATTCCATCCTCAGATCTGGATGAACTTCACATTCAAAATACTCACTCACTGGAGCTCCAGGAACAATAGCACAGACGATCATCTCATATGAAGTAATGTAGCAGTTATTCTATTCTCAGTCTTACTGGTAAATGGATCATTTACACTTTCAACAGTAATTATTACACAAGAACACCTATGACTAATTTTCTCGTGACCCCTACCCAGAATTTGATTATCTCCGCAGTAGCAGAAATCCAGTGAAGCCCCACTTGATTTAACAGAAGTAGAATCAAAACCTGTACATGTCTTCAATGTAGAAAATGTAGCAGGCCCATTCACCCCGTCCTTCCTAGAGAATATGTCAATTTCCCTATAATAAACGTTTCCACAGCAATCTATTTTTAGGAGCATTCGACAATCCCTAGGTGCCAGAATTATAGATTCTTTCATCTTGTAAATATAGTTTTCTTTAAAAAATAATTTTTATAGTTTTACTACCTTTAAACAAAATGTACTCCATTGCTGTGGAATATTCCTTCATAGGAGCGTGCATGGTTCATTTCTGCATCCGTCTGTGATGGCCTTCAGGTTCCTTCAGGTTTGGCTCCTGTGGCTGCAAGTCCATGTCCGTGTGTCCTGGTGCAGGGCTGGTGGGTTTGTGTTCAACTGGGAGGAGCACTGTGGGTCTCTGTGCACGGACTTCGCTATCTGAGGCCCGATTGCTTCAGAAGTGGTTGCATCCCCCCGTTGCGTACCAGGCTTTCCATTGCTCCACATCCTGCTGATGTTTGATACTATGTCTTTCATGTCTGCCATTCTGGTAGGTGTATGCACAGTATTTTGCTTATGGCTTTAATCCCTCTGTTGTTAGTGAAGTTGTGCATCTTGTGGTATTCATGGACTATTTCCTGTTGTTTTTTGAAAAGTTTTAAAAATTGTGGTCTGGTACACATAACATAAAATGTACTATCTTAAGCATTTTTAAGTGCACATTTCAGGGTCAGGAAGTAATTCACACTGTTGTGCAAACCTGACCACCATCATCCTGCAGAACTTTTTCATCTTGCAAAATTGAAACAGTCCCCATTAAACACTCACTCCCCATTGTCCCTCCCTCAGCCTCTGGCCCTCAACATCCTACTTTATGTCTCTATATTTCCGACTGCTCTAGGGGCCTTGTATGAGTGGATCAAGCACTGTTTGTTTTTTTGTGTCTAGCTTACATCACTGAGCATAATGCCCTCAAGGTTCATCCCTGCTGCATCCTGTGTCAGAATTGACTTGCTTTTTAGGCTGAATAGCCTTTCCTTGTATTGATGGACCGTGTTTTTCTTCTCCATTCATCCATTAGTGGACACATGTAATATCTACATTCATTTCTACTGTCATAATATTTGTGGAATAAAATCAGAAAGTCCTATGAATCAAAAGTCATTTGCCATTAACTTTTTTCTTAAACTTTTTGTTGTGGAAAACATCAAGGCTAAGAAAAGGGAAAAATACATGTCAGCTTCACTTGTGTTCAGGAATTAATGCTTTACGGATTCACTTTATTCCCTGTGTGTGTGCTATGCGTGTGCATGTGCCTGTTTGCATACATATGCTGTGCATGTGCATAGGTATGTGAACTTGCACACATTAGTGTGTGCATGGGCATATGGGTGCATGTGTGTTCACATGCTAGTGTGTGAATATATTTGTGCTGTGCACGTGCATATGTTTGTGTGTGTGCTGTGCCTGCCTGTGCGCACACCTGTGTGTTTGCTGGAACCACTTGCAAGTTGGCTGCAGACTGAATTGTGCCCCAGATATATCCGCACGCAGCTGCTCTAACAATCCTGCGTAGCCACGTAAAGGTCACAGATCTCAGGGATTTAAATGGACGGAGCAGGATATCCTGACACAGAGTTTGTCTTCCAATGACTGTCACTGTCTCAGTAACATCCTTCACACCTTCTTTAAGCCCCATTCAGGGTCCAGTTTAGACTCCCATTACATTCAGTCACCTGTCCCAGGTCCCCTAAAGCAACAATGTCACCGTTGGAGAGCCTGGCCAAGGCCGGGGGTGCCCCTCCTGTTGGCCTGGCCTCCAGGCCCTGCCCTTGGCTCCTGTTTTCTCATATCTCAGCCAGGCCCCGACTTGGATCGGGCCGACACCTCTTTCCTCACAGGGTCCCATCGCCCAGTCAAGGGGGTTCATTCTCCCCAAACACAGCATCAGGAGTCGGGGGCTGACAGTCCCCACTGGGTCTCCTTCATGTGAGACCCTGTGCTGTTGAAAGAGCAGGCACCCAGCCCTCGGGGGTTGGGGACTGGGGGGCGACATGCGGCCCACGATGGGCAGGCGGGTGTCCGGGTGGGGCGAGCCAGTATGCAAGGAGTTCCGCGGTGGGTTCTCCTCTCCAACGGCTTCTGTGCCCCTAACTCTCCCCGTGCCTCCCCTCGAAGACAGTGCGGTGCCCGGGTTGGGAACTATGGGAGCCGTCAGCCACCGCCCCCTCTACACACACACACACACACACATGCACACGCACACGCACACGCTGGAGGGAAGCAGGACCTGAGTGCAGGGGTCTCAGCGGCCCTGAGCGCCCCACCCGGAATCGGCCAGCCGAATGGACAGACCGGATCTCCCTGCCTGGACCATGCAGGACTCTCCTGACCTGGCTTGCAGTGTGGCCGCCTCCTTCTGGAAGTCTGGGAGGCTGGAATCAGGCCACTTCTTGTCTGTCCTGGCAGCAGACTGGGCTGCACTCTAAGAAGTTCGTGGCTCGCCCGTGGATGCTGACCATCAGGTGGCCAGAGACATTGGGAACATTTCTGTTTTGCCTGTTGAAATGTTTAATGACAAAGATTTTGTTCAGTTTCCTGATGTGGGTGTCCAAAGATGAGAGACCCATGTGTGTGATCTGTACCCCCTATGAGATCAGCCCTAAGCTAGTTTAAACATGATCAAGTTGTGTCTACATGGTAGATTTAGACCTCTGCATGTCCTGTCTACTGATTATGTTTAGAGCTGACCATGTGTTGTCTAGAATAAGAAGATTTAGACCTGACCATGTTCTGTGTACGCTAGGACTATGGGGACCTGGGTAGAGACCCGGCCTGGCCTCACTACTGGGAAGCTCCGTGCCTGCATCTGAATGTCAGTGCTTAGATGTCTGGGGTCTGGAGCTGAGGTGGGCTTGTGTATGTAACAGCCTCTCTTCTGAGTGTGGTGACCTGGTCCTCCCAAGGGTCAGTGCTATGGTCGGGGCCTTAGTCTTAATCCCTGCAAGGTTCACCTTCCCTGGGGCTCATGGAGAATCCTCAGGAGGACTACCTGGCAATAATTCCAATTTACCAGCACGTGCACGGTGCATAGGGAAGCAGGTTTAGCTGCTGAATTGATTGCAGGGCACGCAGATCGGGCAAAAGGCCGATGGGTGACAGCTGAGGCTGCTGCTGAGCTCTCCCTCCAGTCTACCGTCCCTACTCAGCAGAGTCCAGAGCTGCCCCTCGGCTTTCAGCCCTGCTGTCCTGTGAGTGTTCTCAACATGTAAGTGAGACGAGAAAGGACTGAGCATGCCAGCACCAGGGTCGTGTGTTCAACTCTAGTATGAAAGCTGTAAAAACAGTTAAAATCACACAGAACCAAAGTGAGAAGAGGAGGACTCCTCTGGGACAAGTGTGGGGAAAGGAGACCCACCTGACACTTTTTCCCATCCCAGGAGGTCCCAGGGACCCAGCTTGTTTCCACATTGGGGGAGCCCCCTGCAGAGCCATGGTGTCCTGACCAAGGGGACGTGTGACCCCAGGTGCAGGGTCTGGGGAGGTGAGGTCACCCTGGGACTGTGGACATGTGACCCAGGTGGAGGGGTCTGGGGAGGTGGGTCACCCTGGTGAGTGTGGATGTGTGGCCCCAGGTATAGGGTGCTGGGACTGTGTGGGTCTCACCATACCTGCATGGGTCAGGAGCACATGGATGGGGAGACCGCATATGCGCTCTTTGCCTGCAGTGTGTCCTGTCCCCTTTGAGATTTCCAACCTCTGCATTAAGGGTGTTGTCCTGATTAACCTGTGGTTCCTTTTCTTCTCTTCATCTTGTCACAATCATATGAGGTCAGGCATGTTTGAGTGGGTTGCTGCTCTGTGTTCCGGTGAGTGACAACACTTGGTGGTATCGTATTAATACTATAGCATATCATATGTCTAATCTATGGGGGTCACCACTGCCTGGGTCCCCCTGGACAGAGGTCAGGTGAGCACAGACTAGCCCCCCCTAAGAATGGTCTCCCACGTGCTCTGTGAGGGTACCGTGATGGCCCCTAAGGTAGGGGACTGTGTCTGGGCCTCCGACATTTGTGATGAAGGGGAGTCGAAATGGAATCTCAATTAACAAGACATTATCTTAAGAATTTATTTTAAGTGAAATAAAACACACGTCATATACCCTTTACCATCATCACCATTTTAAGTGCACGTTTCTGAGGCATCAGATAGATTCACTTTCTCGTGGAGCCATCACCACCATCACTAGAACTTTTCGTCCTTCAAAACCACAATTCCACAACCATGAAAGTCTCATTCCCCATTCCCTCCCACTGTCCCTGGCACCGATATCCACTTCAATCCCTGAGTTGTCGACTCCAGGGCACCCACTGGAGTGGAATCCTGCCGTGTTTGCTGACGGGTCATTTTGGAAGAGCTGACTTTCAATCTGAAGCTCTGCCTGTTCGCATCTGAAGAATCTGCATTTAAGGAGAGGGTGTATGAGGAAGGGGGTGTATGCGGGACAAAGGTGTCCGGGGTGCAGGTGAGCCAGGACCTGACCAGCTGCCTTTTGGGTCCTCTGGTCCCATCTCTTGGTCTGTGCCTCATCTGCATCATCACTGTCCCCGCTGCCACCGCTGGGGTGTTGTTGTCTGAGTGAGAGTCCCCTGGTGCCCCTGCTCTCCTCCCCTCCTCCTGCTGGTTGCGGAGGGAACTGCTTGCTGTGTGGTCTCTACTCCTGAGGCATGAAGGACCCTGTAGCATGGACCTGCAGAGTGTGGGGTGTGGTCCCAAGAGCATGGGGCCCACATAGGACACGACATTGGGGCGTGACAAGTGCTAGGGCTGCCTCATCACTGACAGGGAATGTTGCCCAGATCCTGCTCCAGAGGGCGTGGTGGGTGGCCTGGGACCCTAGAGGCCCCATTCCTATACTGGAGCTTGGAGAGGGCATCCCCATGGGCTGCAGATTCACCCCATATCTCAGCCATATCCCTCTGTCCTGTCTTTGAACTCAGGAAAACGAGCTCTCTTGTCCACAACATAGGCCTGGTCCTGTTGATATAACGATTCTTTAAGTTAGGCGTCCTGGGATAGCAGCTCCTTTTAGGCCTGAGAAGGAACAACTCCGGAGTGTACAACGATTTCAGATGAAACTAATATTCAATGACTATCCCTAACTACTCGGTTGTTGACTTCTATTAGTCATTATTCTCCTGGTTTTAGCTCTGATGTGGGGATTACAGAGGAGTCAACATTTAAATCTTCGTAATCTGTGTATTTGTAGCTTCAGTATCATTACTGACCCATAGTTTTTTATGGTTTGGGAAGAGTTATTGATTTCATGTATCATGTAAAGGATTCACAATGATGATAGGGCAATTAAGATTACAATAATAGCTAGTAAATTGTTCACATTTTCTCTACCTGTGCATCTATTGTATGCAGATGAGTTTAGATGTCAATATTAGTGAAATGATATAGAGGACTAGAGAACTTATTTTAAAAATCACTATTAATGTGTGATGAAGAAAATGTAAAAGTTTTTCCATAATCGGTGATGTTGTATCTTGAGAGCCTAGATGAAATTGATATGCCTTAGTGATATACAGGATTTTAGCCTATCATTTAACTTTGACAAAGCTACATCACTTTTTACTTTTATCTCATTTATTGAGGAAGACATAATTGTTATGGTGTTGGCTTGAAACTGGTTGAAAAGGACTTGAGTCCTTCCTTATTTTACATTGACATAGGTAGGATCTTGAAACGTAGGATATGGTGGAGGACATCCGTGTAACCATTCTAGGTTAGGAGTAGCAATTTCCACTGCTAAGACTTCTTGTTTAGACACAAATGCTTTTCAAAGTATGAAGATTATTAGCATTACTGCTGCTACTGAGATGAATGAGCCTAAAGACAAAATATTTCATGTTGTGTGTGCCTCAGGGTACTCAGACTAACGTAGTGACATCCCTGAGAGGCCACGAAAGTGCTGCAGGAAGTCATATTTACTACTACAAATATACTTGTGAAGTGAATTTTTGCTCATGCTGAGTTAACTGTATAACCTGAGAATAGTGGGAATCAGTGTAGAAAGCCTCCTATAATAGTGAAGACTGCTCCCATGGACATTAGGTCATGGAAGTGTGCTACTACATAGTATATATCCTGGAGGACAATGTCTGGGGATGAGTTGGCTAAGATGATTCCTGTCAAACCACCTACTGTAAAAAGAAAAACTAAAGCCTAAAACTCATAATATAGTGGGAGGTCATATAGTATTACCTCCGTGAACAGTTGCTAACCAGGGACTTCCCTGGTGACGCAGTGGTTAAGAATTCGTCTGCCAATGCAGGGGACACGGGTTCGAGCCCTTGTCTGGGAAGATTCCACATGCCGCGGAGCAAAAAGCCCGTGTGCCACAACTACTGAGCCTGCCCTCTAGAGCCCGCAAGCCACCACTACTGAAGCCCACGCGCCTAGAGGCCGTGCTCTGCAACAAGAGAAGCCACTGCAATGAAAGGGCCGCACACCGCAACGAAGAGTAGCTGCCGCTCACCGCAAACAGAGAAAGCCCATGCGCAGCAACCAAGACCCAACTCAGCCAAAAAAAAAAAAAAAAAAAGAAAAGAAAAAGAAAAATTAAATAAAGAGTTGCTAATCAGCTAGATACTTTTACTCCTGTAGGGATAGAAGTAATTACGGTAGCTGATGCAAAGTGTGCTCCTGAGTCCACAGCTATCCCTATGGTAAACATATGATGGGCCCACAAGAGAACTCCTAAAAAACCAGTGGACATGACTCATACTATTCCCAGATAGCTGAAAGGCAATTTTTGTCCTAAATAGTATGTAATGATATGTGAGTTTATAACAAACCCTGTTAGGCCATGAATACAGACTTCAGGGTGAGCAAAGTATCAAAAGAGGTGTTGGTATAGGATTCGGTCTCCTCCTGCCGGGTCAAAGAAAGTAGTGTTTAGATTTCTATCTCTTAACAGCATGGCAATTCTGGCTGCTTGGACTGAGATTGGTAATTATAGTAATATGGCTATAGTTGTGGAAGATTAAACAAATAATGGTGTTTGGTATTGGGATATGACTGCTGGTTTTGTATTAAAGACTATAGTAATAAAAGTAATAATACCAAGAATTGAGGAGACACCTGCTAAATGTAAGGAGAAAACAGTTAGGTCGACAGAGGCTCCTGCATGGGCCAGATTGCAGGCTAGAGCTGAATACACGGTCCCACTGGTACCAGAACCAGCTTCTACTATTGGTGATATGAGTAGGAGTAAGAATGATGGGGGAAGTAGGCAAAAGTTTATATGATTTATTGGGGGAAATGCTACTTCAGGTGTCCGAGTTATTAGTGGCCCAAGTCAGTTTTCAAAAGCCTGCAATCATAACGGGTACAGCTATAAAGAAAATTATTACAAGTGCAGGGACTGTTATGACAACCTTACAGATTTGGGCATCTCCAAGTAGCGGTCCAGGTCAGCATAGCTCAGCCTGGATTAATATAATTAAGGTGCTGCCTGCTACTCCAGCTCAAGCACCAAATAGTAAATATAAAATGCCGATATCTTTGTGATTTGTTGAAAATATACAGCAGTGTATGAACAGAGGTAAAATGACTGAGTCAGCATTAGACTGTAAATCTGAAGACAGAGATTGAGCCCTCTTTCTGGCAAACCCTGTGGTGAATCAACAAATTGAATTGTAACTTCAGAGAAGCAGCTTCAATTCTGCCAGTGATTATCCTGCCTTTTTTTTTTCTTTTTTTCTTTCTCAAATGAAGGAGAAGTAGACTGAAGCCAGTTGACTAGAGGATTTGCCTGTTAACTAAAGTTTCCTGGGGTTAAAACTCATCAATCTCGTAAAGATTTGGCTTCAATACAGTGTTTGCTTTACATTCAATTGATGTAGAATAAAGTCTTGCAATCCTTATTTTTAGGAATTAAGTCAATTTCACTTGTTTAGGGTTTTGAAAGCTCTTGGTCTGAACTAACCTAAATTCCTAGTCCAGCACCGATAGAATGGGTGTTGTGTGTAGTAACCGTGAGGGTATTATGATTGGTAACGATAGGAAGGTTATTTCTTTGTATGTTGAAATTGTTTTGTGTTTGTGTTGTTTAATGAAGGGAATATAGTTAGTGATGTGGAGTATGTTAGCTGCAAGTAGAAATATATGCTGAGGACTGCTATGGTGGCTATTAGTGTTGGTAGAATGATGTTGTCGTTTTTGTTATCTCTTGGATAATTATTCATTTGCGTAGAAAGCCTGATAGTGATGGGCGATGTCCTAATGATACTATAATGGTGAGGAAAATGATTGTGATGGGAGGTGTTTTATCTCATGTGTGTGATAATGATACTCTTGTAGTACATGATCTGGGCATAAATAAGAAGAAGATAGTGTTGTTATGATATAAATTAGTATGTTTAGGATTGTTATAATCTGAATATACATTATAATAGCTGTTATTCATCCTATATGGGCAATTGATGAGGAGGGTGTAATATTTTCCAGGTGAGTATGGCGAAGTCTGCCTCAGCCTCCAGCTATGATTTATAATATCACTATGATTAATAGTATATTTAGGTTGATGGATGGTGACATGTGGTATAAAACTGATAGGGGTGCAATTTTGTCATGTTGATAGCATCAGGTCTGCTGTTCATGGGATGCCTCGTGTGACTTCAGGCACTCAGAAGTGAAATGGGGAAAGTCCTACTTTTGTGACAAGGGCGATTGTCATGAGGGTGGATGCTCCTGGATTAAAGATTCTTGTTATTCACTGTGCTCTTTGACCAGAGTATATTAGATTAATGATAATAGCCATTATAAGTAGTATTGATGTGGTGGACTGTTTTAGGAAATATTTGTTGGATGCTTCTGTAGCTTATGGGTTCATGTTTTTTACTAGAATGGGGATACCATTAACCAGTGTGAGCTTGTTATACAATTATATTTCCTGAGAAAATGGTCAGTAGAATGATGGTAAAAACAATGAGAGTTTATTAGCACAGGAAGGATATACAAAAATATTTTGGGGGTATGGGCCTGTAGCTTACTTAGAGAACTTTACTATATAGCATGTGGTGTAATGTGGTAGGTAGCATGGAGAATGTAAAATTATTAGGAAGAATTCAATTCCAGGAATAAGAGCATTGAAACCTCTATGATTTACTCTATCAAAGTAACTCTTTTGTCAGACATATTTCTTAAATTTGTGGTGGGTTGCCTGGTATGATGACAAGTAGTGAAAACTCTCATATACATAGGGTTAATGTTAGTCGTAAAAAAACTTTTCATAAGAGATGTATGCGTTGATCATATCAAAATTGTAGGTAGGAGGCTCAAATTCATAGAAAGGAGATTGTTAGATGTGTTTTAATGATGACTTGGGCTGTATATAATTCTGGCACCTAGGGATTGTCGAATGCTCTTAAAAATAGATTGCTGTGGAAATGTTTATTATAGGGAAATTGACATATTCTCTAGGAGGGACGGGGTGAATGGGCCTGCTACATTTTCTACATTGAAGACATATACAGGTTTTGATGCTACTTCCGTTAAATCAAGTGGGGCTTCATTGGATTTCTGCTACTGCGGAGATAATCAAATTCTGGGTAGGGGTCAGGAGAAAATTAGTCATAGGTGTTCTTGTGTAATAATTACTGTTGAAAGTGTAAATGATCCATTTATCAGTAAGACTGAGAATAGAATAACTGCTACATTACTTCATAGGAGATGATTGTCTGTGCTATTGTTCCTAGAGCTCCAGTGAGTGTGTATTTTGAATGTGAAGTTCATCCAGATCTGAGGATGGAGTAAATGGCTAGGTGTGATATGGCTAATAGAAATAATATGCCTACATTTATATTAATTAGTGGATAAGATATGGGAAGAGGAATTCATGTCGTGAGAGCCATGGTTAAGGCTAGCATTGGGGTTAAGGCTAGCAAGAGAAGCCACCGCAATGAGAAGCCCGCGCACCGCAACAAAGAGTAGCCCCCGCTTGCTGCAACTAGAGAAAGCCTGCGCATAGCAACGAAGACCCAACGCAGCCGAAAACAAATTAATTAATTAATTAGTTAACTATTTTAAACAAAAGTACTATATCCTTCAGTACAGCTTCTCTGGGAAGAACACAGAGATGGCGTAAGAGAGTGAGAAAGACCAATATTTAGTGCACATCTCTCATGCAGGTGCTCTGCTGGCTCAGATAGATTTATCCCCACTTTACAAAGGAGGAAATAATCTCAGAGAGGTTTAGTAATTTTCCCAAAGCCAAACAGCTATGGAGTGGCAGAACCAAGATCTGAACCAAGTCTGTTACCTTCAAAGCCTAAGTCCTCATCACAACAAAACTCAATTAATATTTACATTTATCGAATTACCTTGCAACCTGGGGAGTTCTTGGCACAATCCTGAAGAAGAGTGAGAAAGAAAGAAATAGCATTGTTCCTACAGTCAACCCACATTTTTGGAGCAGCTGCTAGATGCCTGGCCCTTTTTGGGCTTCAGCAGTGATCAAGACAGGAAGAGTCCTGCTTTCATGAACCACGTAGTGGGGAGGAGAGACGGGTGCAACTTGGGTGAGGGATTTCACCTTGCTGGACCTCTGTTTTGTCATCTGCAAAATGGGATGGGTGTTCCTCATTTTCTGGGATTGTCCAGCCCTCACATTCTCTGATTCCATAAGAAGCATTTGTTTTCCTGTTTCTTTAAAATTCATTCAGGCCGTGAGCTGTGATGAATGTGGTTAGCTGCTCCCCAAATCACTCTATTCCCACCCTTTTCCTGTGATCAGGTCTTTCCCGAAACATGACTCACAGTCAGTCAAGTCACAGAACCTAAGGGGCACCCAGCAGAAAAATTTCAACCCTTGCTTCCCAGGAGCTCTGCGGTCTACCTGCCAGGTAAACTTAACTCACCTGGCACAAGGTGGCCATCCCTGGTTTCACATCAACATGATCTCAGGCACAAACCTCCTTGTTTTTCCATTTTGTCTTTAAGTTACTTGTTGAAACAACTGCACAAATATGACACAGATAGAAAATCAGGCATCTTCTGCCCCCAGTGCCTACTAATAAATGATTTTCTGCCACTTTAATGATAAAGATAGAACATTTCCACATTCTGCTACCCTTATTATTTGTCATTTTTGTTGATATTTCTATTGACTACATCTTTCAATATTTTAACAATGGAACATTTATTTAGGGTGTTCCAGACCCAGCCTTTAGTGGTAAAGGTTTCGTTGTTATATTTCTATTATGTTTCCTTTAAAAATCATTATCCTATTTAAACGGATTAAGTCAATTCTATAGGCATTTATCTTATGATATTGATGAAATTGATACATAGAGGGCAGTAGTACAAGTTGATTGGACTTGAGAACCTCTATTAGCACAGTTAAGTATAAATATTATCTATATGTAAACCAAAGTACAGGCCGAGTGAGATTCTCTGACTTTTTTCCACTGTCTGCCCCTCAAGCCTGTGAGAAATGGAATAGTTCTTGCCCTATCAGTAAACAAAGGATGTCACAGTCTTCAGCACTTGCAGCCCTCCAATGTGAGCCGGCGGGCCCTGAGGCACTCAGGATATGCAAATACAGAATGCAGGCCCCAGAGAGCTGAGGTGCATATCAAAGGAAGGAATTCAGTGAGCCCAGGCAAAGAAAAGCGCCGCATTCCTCACCTTGGGAGAGCTGGTTTTCCTTAGTTAACAATCACCTTTTGATGTTCCCCATTACCTGCGTCAGTTCCCTGCCCTGTCCCCTCCCCCCGGTACTTTAGCTCAGGGAGGAAGGAGCGCAGAGGGACTCGGCTGAATAAGGGGCCTGCGCGCCTCGGGAGGAGTTTTCAGCCGCTTTCCCCGCAGTCGGGAAGAGGGGCGATGACGCTGCAGCCGGACCCTGCGCCTCCCTTGCCCCGTTTCCCCTCAGGACGCTCAGGCCGACCCCCTCCTCACGCCCACCAGGCCTCGCGAGCCAGGACGAGGGCAGGGGCGAGAGGACGGACCGAAGTTCCCGGGGACCAGACGCTGGAGGCCGCTCTTTCTGCACAGCTGCGGCGGGTGGCAGCGAACCCCTGCCCCTCAGAAGCTGGTCTTGTGCTGCTGCCCGGGCACCGGACCAGGCGGAGGGTCGGCGCCCACTTACCCGGCCCGCCGTCCCCGCGACTGTCATGGCTTCGGCAGCCGGGGCACCTCCAGAGCCGGCAGCCTCAGTGAGGTTGCCCTCCCCTCGGGCTCCGGGGCAGTTCCGTGAAGGCGGAGGGAAGAGACCCCGCCTGAGCCGGGAGTTCCAGCTCTGAGGAAACGCGGGCTCTGTTCAGCGCGCAGTGGGTGGGACCGCTCTGCCCCGAGGCCTTCCGGGAAGGAGCGGGGCGGCGGGGGAGGGCGCCGCCAGGAGCGCAGGGCCCCGTCGGGGGTCCTGGAGGGGCGGCCCGGCCTGGGGGCCATGCCCATTGTGGCCGCAGCCCAGGCCTTTTTCCTGGAATCCTACCCAAAAAAATTAGAAAGATACACAGTCTATAGTAAATACTCACAAATGATTGTTGCTGCTGTGCTCACTATTCTATTAAAGGTGTAAAATCCATAAAACACTTTAAGTTCAAAATTAAATATGAATTTTTACCTTTCTAATTATGTCTCTGATATTCACAGTTGTGGTTAATGAATCAGAGACTGTGGCATCACTAGTTAAAAATGAGCTTGTTAAAAAAATAGAACTCAGGCCCACCGGACCTACTGAATCACAATCTGCACTTTTACAATCTCCCCAGTGTACTCGTGTACCCATGAATAGTTGAAAGGTACATTTCTACCTCGACAGGTCTTTTCTCTATGAGAAATACACACATTTTATCCAGTTTGATATAAATAAAACACTCAAAAATGCATATGCCTGTGTTGAAACCATCATTTTATCATTTCTTTTTCAGACAAGTATAGTCTCTATACTGGTTTTGTGGCTCACATGCCATACTCTTTTCTTGTAGGTAGAAATAAGGTAGAGAAAGTCACTTTGTAAAAAAAAAAATTATACATATATATATATATATATATATATATATATATATATATATGTATGTACTAGTGGATAATTGAAGACACTCTTCTAAATTAAAACCTTCCTTAACTTGCTGTTTTCTTCTTGGGTCATATTATGAACTCTTCCCGTGGCCACATGGCATGTGTACGTTTAATTTCAGGGACTGCTGACATTCCAGGATGTGGCCATAGATTTCTGTCAAGAGGAGTGAGAATGCCTGGACCAAGATCAATGGGAATTGTACAGGGATGTGATGTTAGAGAAGTATAGGAACCTGCTCTCCTTGGGTGAGGATACCTTCCTTCCAGAATTCCTTATCCAACCACAGGGTTTGGAGTCCTTCATTTGTAGAATATCTCCTGGAATCTTCTGCTTCCTACAATAGGGTTTCAGATTGCAACGTTTCAGGAAAGATTGGGAGTTTGTGGGTATAATTTTCCTTATTCTTTTAAAATTGCAGCCTCCCTTTTAATATACTTTGTAACTGCTTGGGATGTGTCTATATGAACTGTGTACTATATGCTTCTGTTATAGTCCTTACAATCTTTTATTGCCTTATTTTCTCTAACAATTTTCCATGGATTCTTTGGGCTTAAGGTATATTAACAGGGAGACTGCGAATCTGGGACTTCCCTGGTGATGCAGTGATTAAGAATTCGCCTGCCAATGAACTATGGGACCCGGTTCGATCCCCGGTCCGGGAAGATCTCACGTGCCACGGAACAACTAAGCCATTGGGCCACAACTACTGAGTCTGCACGCCACAACTACTGAAGACGGTGTGTCTTGAGCCCATGCGCCATTTATTTTTTGGAGAATAAAACCACTTCTGAGTGATTAAAATTTAGGCCAGCTAGTCAAAATGCTTTATCACCTGTTCTTCTAAAACACTGGTCAATGGAACAAGTTTTACTAGGGATAACAGTGTAATTGTATTCTGGAGTTCATATGGGCAATATGGTTTATGACCTTGATGCTGGATCACGACATTTCAACGGTATAACTGCTATTAATTGTCTGTTTGTTCAACGATTAAAGTCTCACGTGATCTGAGTTCAGACTGGAGTCATCCTGGTTGGTTTCTGTCTATTGCAGATTTCTTCCAGTATGAAAGGACAAGAGCAATACGGCTTCCTTTACAAAATGTCTTCAAACTAAATGATGATATAATCTACATTCAATTAATTTATACATACCCTACTGTAGAACAGGGTTCGTTACGCTGGCAGAGCCCGGTAATTATGTAAAACTGAAACTTTTTCTGCACTGGTTCAAGTCCTCTTCCTAAGAATATGTTTATAATCAACATTCTTTCACAAATTACCCAATTTAATTCACCATAGCATTCCTCATATTAACTAAATGGAAAATCCTAGGCTATATACAAATCCAGAAAGGGCCAAAAATCGTCAGCCCCCATGGATGATTACAACCCATTGCTGAGGCATTCAAATTACTTATTAAAGAACCACTATGTCCATCAACATCATCAATTTTTATATTATTGCCCCAATGCTAGCCTTAACCCTGGCTCTCACAACATGAATTCCTCTTCCCATATCTTATCCACTAATTAGTATAAATGTAGGCATATTATTTCTATTAGCCATATCACACCTAGCCATTTATTCCATCCTCAGATCTGGATGAACTTCACATTCAAAATACTCACTCACTGGAGCTCCAGGAACAATAGCACAGACGATCATCTCATATGAAGTAATGTAGCAGTTATTCTATTCTCAGTCTTACTGGTAAATGGATCATTTACACTTTCAACAGTAATTATTACACAAGAACACCTATGACTAATTTTCTCGTGACCCCTACCCAGAATTTGATTATCTCCGCAGTAGCAGAAATCCAGTGAAGCCCCACTTGATTTAACAGAAGTAGAATCAAAACCTGTACATGTCTTCAATGTAGAAAATGTAGCAGGCCCATTCACCCCGTCCTTCCTAGAGAATATGTCAATTTCCCTATAATAAACGTTTCCACAGCAATCTATTTTTAGGAGCATTCGACAATCCCTAGGTGCCAGAATTATAGATTCTTTCATCTTGTAAATATAGTTTTCTTTAAAAAATAATTTTTATAGTTTTACTACCTTTAAACAAAATGTACTCCATTGCTGTGGAATATTCCTTCATAGGAGCGTGCATGGTTCATTTCTGCATCCGTCTGTGATGGCCTTCAGGTTCCTTCAGGTTTGGCTCCTGTGGCTGCAAGTCCATGTCCGTGTGTCCTGGTGCAGGGCTGGTGGGTTTGTGTTCAACTGGGAGGAGCACTGTGGGTCTCTGTGCACGGACTTCGCTATCTGAGGCCCGATTGCTTCAGAAGTGGTTGCATCCCCCCGTTGCGTACCAGGCTTTCCATTGCTCCACATCCTGCTGATGTTTGATACTATGTCTTTCATGTCTGCCATTCTGGTAGGTGTATGCACAGTATTTTGCTTATGGCTTTAATCCCTCTGTTGTTAGTGAAGTTGTGCATCTTGTGGTATTCATGGACTATTTCCTGTTGTTTTTTGAAAAGTTTTAAAAATTGTGGTCTGGTACACATAACATAAAATGTACTATCTTAAGCATTTTTAAGTGCACATTTCAGGGTCAGGAAGTAATTCACACTGTTGTGCAAACCTGACCACCATCATCCTGCAGAACTTTTTCATCTTGCAAAATTGAAACAGTCCCCATTAAACACTCACTCCCCATTGTCCCTCCCTCAGCCTCTGGCCCTCAACATCCTACTTTATGTCTCTATATTTCCGACTGCTCTAGGGGCCTTGTATGAGTGGATCAAGCACTGTTTGTTTTTTTGTGTCTAGCTTACATCACTGAGCATAATGCCCTCAAGGTTCATCCCTGCTGCATCCTGTGTCAGAATTGACTTGCTTTTTAGGCTGAATAGCCTTTCCTTGTATTGATGGACCGTGTTTTTCTTCTCCATTCATCCATTAGTGGACACATGTAATATCTACATTCATTTCTACTGTCATAATATTTGTGGAATAAAATCAGAAAGTCCTATGAATCAAAAGTCATTTGCCATTAACTTTTTTCTTAAACTTTTTGTTGTGGAAAACATCAAGGCTAAGAAAAGGGAAAAATACATGTCAGCTTCACTTGTGTTCAGGAATTAATGCTTTACGGATTCACTTTATTCCCTGTGTGTGTGCTATGCGTGTGCATGTGCCTGTTTGCATACATATGCTGTGCATGTGCATAGGTATGTGAACTTGCACACATTAGTGTGTGCATGGGCATATGGGTGCATGTGTGTTCACATGCTAGTGTGTGAATATATTTGTGCTGTGCACGTGCATATGTTTGTGTGTGTGCTGTGCCTGCCTGTGCGCACACCTGTGTGTTTGCTGGAACCACTTGCAAGTTGGCTGCAGACTGAATTGTGCCCCAGATATATCCGCACGCAGCTGCTCTAACAATCCTGCGTAGCCACGTAAAGGTCACAGATCTCAGGGATTTAAATGGACGGAGCAGGATATCCTGACACAGAGTTTGTCTTCCAATGACTGTCACTGTCTCAGTAACATCCTTCACACCTTCTTTAAGCCCCATTCAGGGTCCAGTTTAGACTCCCATTACATTCAGTCACCTGTCCCAGGTCCCCTAAAGCAACAATGTCACCGTTGGAGAGCCTGGCCAAGGCCGGGGGTGCCCCTCCTGTTGGCCTGGCCTCCAGGCCCTGCCCTTGGCTCCTGTTTTCTCATATCTCAGCCAGGCCCCGACTTGGATCGGGCCGACACCTCTTTCCTCACAGGGTCCCATCGCCCAGTCAAGGGGGTTCATTCTCCCCAAACACAGCATCAGGAGTCGGGGGCTGACAGTCCCCACTGGGTCTCCTTCATGTGAGACCCTGTGCTGTTGAAAGAGCAGGCACCCAGCCCTCGGGGGTTGGGGACTGGGGGGCGACATGCGGCCCACGATGGGCAGGCGGGTGTCCGGGTGGGGCGAGCCAGTATGCAAGGAGTTCCGCGGTGGGTTCTCCTCTCCAACGGCTTCTGTGCCCCTAACTCTCCCCGTGCCTCCCCTCGAAGACAGTGCGGTGCCCGGGTTGGGAACTATGGGAGCCGTCAGCCACCGCCCCCTCTACACACACACACACACACACATGCACACGCACACGCACACGCTGCAGGGAAGCAGGACCTGAGTGCAGGGGTCTCAGCGGCCCTGAGCGCCCCACCCGGAATCGGCCAGCCGAATGGACAGACCGGATCTCCCTGCCTGGACCATGCAGGACTCTCCTGACCTGGCTTGCAGTGTGGCCGCCTCCTTCTGGAAGTCTGGGAGGCTGGAATCAGGCCACTTCTTGTCTGTCCTGGCAGCAGACTGGGCTGCACTCTAAGAAGTTCGTGGCTCGCCCGTGGATGCTGACCATCAGGTGGCCAGAGACATTGGGAACATTTCTGTTTTGCCTGTTGAAATGTTTAATGACAAAGATTTTGTTCAGTTTCCTGATGTGGGTGTCCAAAGATGAGAGACCCATGTGTGTGATCTGTACCCCCTATGAGATCAGCCCTAAGCTAGTTTAAACATGATCAAGTTGTGTCTACATGGTAGATTTAGACCTCGGCATGTCCTGTCTACTGATTATGTTTAGAGCTGACCATGTGTTGTCTAGAATAAGAAGATTTAGACCTGACCATGTTCTGTGTACGCTAGGACTATGGGGACCTGGGTAGAGACCCGGCCTGGCCTCACTACTGGGAAGCTCCGTGCCTGCATCTGAATGTCAGTGCTTAGATGTCTGGGGTCTGGAGCTGAGGTGGGCTTGTGTACGTAACAGCCTCTCTTCTGAGTGTGGTGACCTGGTCCTCCCAAGGGTCAGTGCTATGGTCGGGGCCTTAGTCTTAATCCCTGCAAGGTTCACCTTCCCTGGGGCTCATGGAGAATCCTCAGGAGGACTACCTGGCAATAATTCCAATTTACCAGCACGTGCACGGTGCATAGGGAAGCAGGTTTAGCTGCTGAATTGATTGCAGGGCACGCAGATCGGGCAAAAGGCCGATGGGTGACAGCTGAGGCTGCTGCTGAGCTCTCCCTCCAGTCTACCGTCCCTACTCAGCAGAGTCCAGAGCTGCCCCTCGGCTTTCAGCCCTGCTGTCCTGTGAGTGTTCTCAACATGTAAGTGAGACGAGAAAGGACTGAGCATGCCAGCACCAGGGTCGTGTGTTCAACTCTAGTATGAAAGCTGTAAAAACAGTTAAAATCACACAGAACCAAAGTGAGAAGAGGAGGACTCCTCTGGGACAAGTGTGGGGAAAGGAGACCCACCTGACACTTTTTCCCATCCCAGGAGGTCCCAGGGACCCAGCTTGTTTCCACATTGGGGGAGCCCCCTGCAGAGCCATGGTGTCCTGACCAAGGGGACGTGTGACCCCAGGTGCAGGGTCTGGGGAGGTGAGGTCACCCTGGGACTGTGGACATGTGACCCAGGTGGAGGGGTCTGGGGAGGTGGGTCACCCTGGTGAGTGTGGATGTGTGGCCCCAGGTATAGGGTGCTGGGACTGTGTGGGTCTCACCATACCTGCATGGGTCAGGAGCACATGGATGGGGAGACCGCATATGCGCTCTTTGCCTGCAGTGTGTCCTGTCCCCTTTGAGATTTCCAACCTCTGCATTAAGGGTGTTGTCCTGATTAACCTGTGGTTCCTTTTCTTCTCTTCATCTTGTCACAATCATATGAGGTCAGGCATGTTTGAGTGGGTTGCTGCTCTGTGTTCCGGTGAGTGACAACACTTGGTGGTATCGTATTAATACTATAGCATATCATATGTCTAATCTATGGGGGTCACCACTGCCTGGGTCCCCCTGGACAGAGGTCAGGTGAGCACAGACTAGCCCCCCCTAAGAATGGTCTCCCACGTGCTCTGTGAGGGTACCGTGATGGCCCCTAAGGTAGGGGACTGTGTCTGGGCCTCCGACATTTGTGATGAAGGGGAGTCGAAATGGAATCTCAATTAACAAGACATTATCTTAAGAATTTATTTTAAGTGAAATAAAACACACATCATATACCCTTTACCATCATCACCATTTTAAGTGCACGTTTCTGAGGCATCAGATAGATTCACTTTCTCGTGGAGCCATCACCACCATCACTAGAACTTTTCGTCCTTCAAAACCACAATTCCACAACCATGAAAGTCTCATTCCCCATTCCCTCCCACTGTCCCTGGCACCGATATCCACTTCAATCCCTGAGTTGTCGACTCCAGGGCACCCACTGGAGTGGAATCCTGCCGTGTTTGCTGACGGGTCATTTTGGAAGAGCTGACTTTCAATCTGAAGCTCTGCCTGTTCGCATCTGAAGAATCTGCATTTAAGGAGAGGGTGTATGAGGAAGGGGGTGTATGCGGGACAAAGGTGTCCGGGGTGCAGGTGAGCCAGGACCTGACCAGCTGCCTTTTGGGTCCTCTGGTCCCATCTCTTGGTCTGTGCCTCATCTGCATCATCACTGTCCCCGCTGCCACCGCTGGGGTGTTGTTGTCTGAGTGAGAGTCCCCTGGTGCCCCTGCTCTCCTCCCCTCCTCCTGCTGGTTGCGGAGGGAACTGCTTGCTGTGTGGTCTCTACTCCTGAGGCATGAAGGACCCTGTAGCATGGACCTGCAGAGTGTGGGGTGTGGTCCCAAGAGCATGGGGCCCACATAGGACACGACATTGGGGCGTGACAAGTGCTAGGGCTGCCTCATCACTGACAGGGAATGTTGCCCAGATCCTGCTCCAGAGGGCGTGGTGGGTGGCCTGGGACCCTAGAGGCCCCATTCCTATACTGGAGCTTGGAGAGGGCATCCCCATGGGCTGCAGATTCACCCCATATCTCAGCCATATCCCTCTGTCCTGTCTTTGAACTCAGGAAAACGAGCTCTCTTGTCCACAACATAGGCCTGGTCCTGTTGATATAACGATTCTTTAAGTTAGGCGTCCTGGGATAGCAGCTCCTTTTAGGCCTGAGAAGGAACAACTCCGGAGTGTACAACGATTTCAGATGAAACTAATATTCAATGACTATCCCTAACTACTCGGTTGTTGACTTCTATTAGTCATTATTCTCCTGGTTTTAGCTCTGATGTGGGGATTACAGAGGAGTCAACATTTAAATCTTCGTAATCTGTGTATTTGTAGCTTCAGTATCATTACTGACCCATAGTTTTTTATGGTTTGGGAAGAGTTATTGATTTCATGTATCATGTAAAGGATTCACAATGATGATAGGGCAATTAAGATTACAATAATAGCTAGTAAATTGTTCACATTTTCTCTACCTGTGCATCTATTGTATGCAGATGAGTTTAGATGTCAATATTAGTGAAATGATATAGAGGACTAGAGAACTTATTTTAAAAATCACTATTAATGTGTGATGAAGAAAATGTAAAAGTTTTTCCATAATCGGTGATGTTGTATCTTGAGAGCCTAGATGAAATTGATATGCCTTAGTGATATACAGGATTTTAGCCTATCATTTAACTTTGACAAAGCTACATCACTTTTTACTTTTATCTCATTTATTGAGGAAGACATAATTGTTATGGTGTTGGCTTGAAACTGGTTGAAAAGGACTTGAGTCCTTCCTTATTTTACATTGACATAGGTAGGATCTTGAAACGTAGGATATGGTGGAGGACATCCGTGTAACCATTCTAGGTTAGGAGTAGCAATTTCCACTGCTAAGACTTCTTGTTTAGACACAAATGCTTTTCAAAGTATGAAGATTATTAGCATTACTGCTGCTACTGAGATGAATGAGCCTAAAGACAAAATATTTCATGTTGTGTGTGCCTCAGGGTACTCAGACTAACGTAGTGACATCCCTGAGAGGCCACGAAAGTGCTGCAGGAAGTCATATTTACTACTACAAATATACTTGTGAAGTGAATTTTTGCTCATGCTGAGTTAACTGTATAACCTGAGAATAGTGGGAATCAGTGTAGAAAGCCTCCTATAATAGTGAAGACTGCTCCCATGGACATTAGGTCATGGAAGTGTGCTACTACATAGTATATATCCTGGAGGACAATGTCTGGGGATGAGTTGGCTAAGATGATTCCTGTCAAACCACCTACTGTAAAAAGAAAAACTAAAGCCTAAAACTCATAATATAGTGGGAGGTCATATAGTATTACCTCCGTGAACAGTTGCTAACCAGGGACTTCCCTGGTGACGCAGTGGTTAAGAATTCGTCTGCCAATGCAGGGGACACGGGTTCGAGCCCTTGTCTGGGAAGATTCCACATGCCGCGGAGCAAAAAGCCCGTGTGCCACAACTACTGAGCCTGCCCTCTAGAGCCCGCAAGCCACCACTACTGAAGCCCACGCGCCTAGAGGCCGTGCTCTGCAACAAGAGAAGCCACTGCAATGAAAGGGCCGCACACCGCAACGAAGAGTAGCTGCCGCTCACCGCAAACAGAGAAAGCCCATGCGCAGCAACCAAGACCCAACTCAGCCAAAAAAAAAAAAAAAAAAAGAAAAGAAAAAGAAAAATTAAATAAAGAGTTGCTAATCAGCTAGATACTTTTACTCCTGTAGGGATAGAAGTAATTACGGTAGCTGATGCAAAGTGTGCTCCTGAGTCCACAGCTATCCCTATGGTAAACATATGATGGGCCCACAAGAGAACTCCTAAAAAACCAGTGGACATGACTCATACTATTCCCAGATAGCTGAAAGGCAATTTTTGTCCTAAATAGTATGTAATGATATGTGAGTTTATAACAAACCCTGTTAGGCCATGAATACAGACTTCAGGGTGAGCAAAGTATCAAAAGAGGTGTTGGTATAGGATTCGGTCTCCTCCTGCCGGGTCAAAGAAAGTAGTGTTTAGATTTCTATCTCTTAACAGCATGGCAATTCTGGCTGCTTGGACTGAGATTGGTAATTATAGTAATATGGCTATAGTTGTGGAAGATTAAACAAATAATGGTGTTTGGTATTGGGATATGACTGCTGGTTTTGTATTAAAGACTATAGTAATAAAAGTAATAATACCAAGAATTGAGGAGACACCTGCTAAATGTAAGGAGAAAACAGTTAGGTCGACAGAGGCTCCTGCATGGGCCAGATTGCAGGCTAGAGCTGAATACACGGTCCCACTGGTACCAGAACCAGCTTCTACTATTGGTGATATGAGTAGGAGTAAGAATGATGGGGGAAGTAGGCAAAAGTTTATATGATTTATTGGGGGAAATGCTACTTCAGGTGTCCGAGTTATTAGTGGCCCAAGTCAGTTTTCAAAAGCCTGCAATCATAACGGGTACAGCTATAAAGAAAATTATTACAAGTGCAGGGACTGTTATGACAACCTTACAGATTTGGGCATCTCCAAGTAGCGGTCCAGGTCAGCATAGCTCAGCCTGGATTAATATAATTAAGGTGCTGCCTGCTACTCCAGCTCAAGCACCAAATAGTAAATATAAAATGCCGATATCTTTGTGATTTGTTGAAAATATACAGCAGTGTATGAACAGAGGTAAAATGACTGAGTCAGCATTAGACTGTAAATCTGAAGACAGAGATTGAGCCCTCTTTCTGGCAAACCCTGTGGTGAATCAACAAATTGAATTGTAACTTCAGAGAAGCAGCTTCAATTCTGCCAGTGATTATCCTGCCTTTTTTTTTTCTTTTTTTCTTTCTCAAATGAAGGAGAAGTAGACTGAAGCCAGTTGACTAGAGGATTTGCCTGTTAACTAAAGTTTCCTGGGGTTAAAACTCATCAATCTCGTAAAGATTTGGCTTCAATACAGTGTTTGCTTTACATTCAATTGATGTAGAATAAAGTCTTGCAATCCTTATTTTTAGGAATTAAGTCAATTTCACTTGTTTAGGGTTTTGAAAGCTCTTGGTCTGAACTAACCTAAATTCCTAGTCCAGCACCGATAGAATGGGTGTTGTGTGTAGTAACCGTGAGGGTATTATGATTGGTAACGATAGGAAGGTTATTTCTTTGTATGTTGAAATTGTTTTGTGTTTGTGTTGTTTAATGAAGGGAATATAGTTAGTGATGTGGAGTATGTTAGCTGCAAGTAGAAATATATGCTGAGGACTGCTATGGTGGCTATTAGTGTTGGTAGAATGATGTTGTCGTTTTTGTTATCTCTTGGATAATTATTCATTTGCGTAGAAAGCCTGATAGTGATGGGCGATGTCCTAATGATACTATAATGGTGAGGAAAATGATTGTGATGGGAGGTGTTTTATCTCATGTGTGTGATAATGATACTCTTGTAGTACATGATCTGGGCATAAATAAGAAGAAGATAGTGTTGTTATGATATAAATTAGTATGTTTAGGATTGTTATAATCTGAATATACATTATAATAGCTGTTATTCATCCTATATGGGCAATTGATGAGGAGGGTGTAATATTTTCCAGGTGAGTATGGCGAAGTCTGCCTCAGCCTCCAGCTATGATTTATAATATCACTATGATTAATAGTATATTTAGGTTGATGGATGGTGACATGTGGTATAAAACTGATAGGGGTGCAATTTTGTCATGTTGATAGCATCAGGTCTGCTGTTCATGGGATGCCTCGTGTGACTTCAGGCACTCAGAAGTGAAATGGGGAAAGTCCTACTTTTGTGACAAGGGCGATTGTCATGAGGGTGGATGCTCCTGGATTAAAGATTCTTGTTATTCACTGTGCTCTTTGACCAGAGTATATTAGATTAATGATAATAGCCATTATAAGTAGTATTGATGTGGTGGACTGTTTTAGGAAATATTTGTTGGATGCTTCTGTAGCTTATGGGTTCATGTTTTTTACTAGAATGGGGATACCATTAACCAGTGTGAGCTTGTTATACAATTATATTTCCTGAGAAAATGGTCAGTAGAATGATGGTAAAAACAATGAGAGTTTATTAGCACAGGAAGGATATACAAAAATATTTTGGGGGTATGGGCCTGTAGCTTACTTAGAGAACTTTACTATATAGCATGTGGTGTAATGTGGTAGGTAGCATGGAGAATGTAAAATTATTAGGAAGAATTCAATTCCAGGAATAAGAGCATTGAAACCTCTATGATTTACTCTATCAAAGTAACTCTTTTGTCAGACATATTTCTTAAATTTGTGGTGGGTTGCCTGGTATGATGACAAGTAGTGAAAACTCTCATATACATAGGGTTAATGTTAGTCGTAAAAAAACTTTTCATAAGAGATGTATGCGTTGATCATATCAAAATTGTAGGTAGGAGGCTCAAATTCATAGAAAGGAGATTGTTAGATGTGTTTTAATGATGACTTGGGCTGTATATAATTCTGGCACCTAGGGATTGTCGAATGCTCTTAAAAATAGATTGCTGTGGAAATGTTTATTATAGGGAAATTGACATATTCTCTAGGAGGGACGGGGTGAATGGGCCTGCTACATTTTCTACATTGAAGACATATACAGGTTTTGATGCTACTTCCGTTAAATCAAGTGGGGCTTCATTGGATTTCTGCTACTGCGGAGATAATCAAATTCTGGGTAGGGGTCAGGAGAAAATTAGTCATAGGTGTTCTTGTGTAATAATTACTGTTGAAAGTGTAAATGATCCATTTATCAGTAAGACTGAGAATAGAATAACTGCTACATTACTTCATAGGAGATGATTGTCTGTGCTATTGTTCCTAGAGCTCCAGTGAGTGTGTATTTTGAATGTGAAGTTCATCCAGATCTGAGGATGGAGTAAATGGCTAGGTGTGATATGGCTAATAGAAATAATATGCCTACATTTATATTAATTAGTGGATAAGATATGGGAAGAGGAATTCATGTTGTGAGAGCCATGGTTAAGGCTAGCATTGGGGTTAAGGCTAGCAAGAGAAGCCACCGCAATGAGAAGCCCGCGCACCGCAACAAAGAGTAGCCCCCGCTTGCTGCAACTAGAGAAAGCCTGCGCATAGCAACGAAGACCCAACGCAGCCGAAAACAAATTAATTAATTAATTAGTTAACTATTTTAAACAAAAGTACTATATCCTTCAGTACAGCTTCTCTGGGAAGAACACAGAGATGGCGTAAGAGAGTGAGAAAGACCAATATTTAGTGCACATCTCTCATGCAGGTGCTCTGCTGGCTCAGATAGATTTATCCCCACTTTACAAAGGAGGAAATAATCTCAGAGAGGTTTAGTAATTTTCCCAAAGCCAAACAGCTATGGAGTGGCAGAACCAAGATCTGAACCAAGTCTGTTACCTTCAAAGCCTAAGTCCTCATCACAACAAAACTCAATTAATATTTACATTTATCGAATTACCTTGCAACCTGGGGAGTTCTTGGCACAATCCTGAAGAAGAGTGAGAAAGAAAGAAATAGCATTGTTCCTACAGTCAACCCACATTTTTGGAGCAGCTGCTAGATGCCTGGCCCTTTTTGGGCTTCAGCAGTGATCAAGACAGGAAGAGTCCTGCTTTCATGAACCACGTAGTGGGGAGGAGAGACGGGTGCAACTTGGGTGAGGGATTTCACCTTGCTGGACCTCTGTTTTGTCATCTGCAAAATGGGATGGGTGTTCCTCATTTTCTGGGATTGTCCAGCCCTCACATTCTCTGATTCCATAAGAAGCATTTGTTTTCCTGTTTCTTTAAAATTCATTCAGGCCGTGAGCTGTGATGAATGTGGTTAGCTGCTCCCCAAATCACTCTATTCCCACCCTTTTCCTGTGATCAGGTCTTTCCCGAAACATGACTCACAGTCAGTCAAGTCACAGAACCTAAGGGGCACCCAGCAGAAAAATTTCAACCCTTGCTTCCCAGGAGCTCTGCGGTCTACCTGCCAGGTAAACTTAACTCACCTGGCACAAGGTGGCCATCCCTGGTTTCACATCAACATGATCTCAGGCACAAACCTCCTTGTTTTTCCATTTTGTCTTTAAGTTACTTGTTGAAACAACTGCACAAATATGACACAGATAGAAAATCAGGCATCTTCTGCCCCCAGTGCCTACTAATAAATGATTTTCTGCCACTTTAATGATAAAGATAGAACATTTCCACATTCTGCTACCCTTATTATTTGTCATTTTTGTTGATATTTCTATTGACTACATCTTTCAATATTTTAACAATGGAACATTTATTTAGGGTGTTCCAGACCCAGCCTTTAGTGGTAAAGGTTTCGTTGTTATATTTCTATTATGTTTCCTTTAAAAATCATTATCCTATTTAAACGGATTAAGTCAATTCTATAGGCATTTATCTTATGATATTGATGAAATTGATACATAGAGGGCAGTAGTACAAGTTGATTGGACTTGAGAACCTCTATTAGCACAGTTAAGTATAAATATTATCTATATGTAAACCAAAGTACAGGCCGAGTGAGATTCTCTGACTTTTTTCCACTGTCTGCCCCTCAAGCCTGTGAAAAATGGAATAGTTCTTGCCCTATCAGTAAACAAAGGATGTCACAGTCTTCAGCACTTGCAGCCCTCCAATGTGAGCCGGCGGGCCCTGAGGCACTCAGGATATGCAAATACAGAATGCAGGCCCCAGAGAGCTGAGGTGCATATCAAAGGAAGGAATTCAGTGAGCCCAGGCAAAGAAAAGCGCCGCATTCCTCACCTTGGGAGAGCTGGTTTTCCTTAGTTAACAATCACCTTTTGATGTTCCCCATTACCTGCGTCAGTTCCCTGCCCTGTCCCCTCCCCCCGGTACTTTAGCTCAGGGAGGAAGGAGCGCAGAGGGACTCGGCTGAATAAGGGGCCTGCGCGCCTCGGGAGGAGTTTTCAGCCGCTTTCCCCGCAGTCGGGAAGAGGGGCGATGACGCTGCAGCCGGACCCTGCGCCTCCCTTGCCCCGTTTCCCCTCAGGACGCTCAGGCCGACCCCCTCCTCACGCCCACCAGGCCTCGCGAGCCAGGACGAGGGCAGGGGCGAGAGGACGGACCGAAGTTCCCGGGGACCAGACGCTGGAGGCCGCTCTTTCTGCACAGCTGCGGCGGGTGGCAGCGAACCCCTGCCCCTCAGAAGCTGGTCTTGTGCTGCTGCCCGGGCACCGGACCAGGCGGAGGGTCGGCGCCCACTTACCCGGCCCGCCGTCCCCGCGACTGTCATGGCTTCGGCAGCCGGGGCACCTCCAGAGCCGGCAGCCTCAGTGAGGTTGCCCTCCCCTCGGGCTCCGGGGCAGTTCCGTGAAGGCGGAGGGAAGAGACCCCGCCTGAGCCGGGAGTTCCAGCTCTGAGGAAACGCGGGCTCTGTTCAGCGCGCAGTGGGTGGGACCGCTCTGCCCCGAGGCCTTCCGGGAGGGAGCGGGGCGGCGGGGGAGGGCGCCGCCAGGAGCGCAGGGCCCCGTCGGGGGTCCTGGAGGGGCGGCCCGGCCTGGGGGCCATGCCCATTGTGGCCGCAGCCCAGGCCTTTTTCCTGGAATCCTACCCAAAAAAATTAGAAAGATACACAGTCTATAGTAAATACTCACAAATGATTGTTGCTGCTGTGCTCACTATTCTATTAAAGGTGTAAAATCCATAAAACACTTTAAGTTCAAAATTAAATATGAATTTTTACCTTTCTAATTATGTCTCTGATATTCACAGTTGTGGTTAATGAATCAGAGACTGTGGCATCACTAGTTAAAAATGAGCTTGTTAAAAAAATAGAACTCAGGCCCACCGGACCTACTGAATCACAATCTGCACTTTTACAATCTCCCCAGTGTACTCGTGTACCCATGAATAGTTGAAAGGTACATTTCTACCTCGACAGGTCTTTTCTCTATGAGAAATACACACATTTTATCCAGTTTGATATAAATAAAACACTCAAAAATGCATATGCCTGTGTTGAAACCATCATTTTATCATTTCTTTTTCAGACAAGTATAGTCTCTATACTGGTTTTGTGGCTCACATGCCATACTCTTTTCTTGTAGGTAGAAATAAGGTAGAGAAAGTCACTTTGTAAAAAAAAAAATTATACATATATATATATATATATATATATATATATATGTATGTACTAGTGGATAATTGAAGACACTCTTCTAAATTAAAACCTTCCTTAACTTGCTGTTTTCTTCTTGGGTCATATTATGAACTCTTCCCGTGGCCACATGGCATGTGTACGTTTAATTTCAGGGACTGCTGACATTCCAGGATGTGGCCATAGATTTCTGTCAAGAGGAGTGAGAATGCCTGGACCAAGATCAATGGGAATTGTACAGGGATGTGATGTTAGAGAAGTATAGGAACCTGCTCTCCTTGGGTGAGGATACCTTCCTTCCAGAATTCCTTATCCAACCACAGGGTTTGGAGTCCTTCATTTGTAGAATATCTCCTGGAATCTTCTGCTTCCTACAATAGGGTTTCAGATTGCAACGTTTCAGGAAAGATTGGGAGTTTGTGGGTATAATTTTCCTTATTCTTTTAAAATTGCAGCCTCCCTTTTAATATACTTTGTAACTGCTTGGGATGTGTCTATATGAACTGTGTACTATATGCTTCTGTTATAGTCCTTACAATCTTTTATTGCCTTATTTTCTCTAACAATTTTCCATGGATTCTTTGGGCTTAAGGTATATTAACAGGGAGACTGCGAATCTGGGACTTCCCTGGTGATGCAGTGATTAAGAATTCGCCTGCCAATGAACTATGGGACCCGGTTCGATCCCCGGTCCGGGAAGATCTCACGTGCCACGGAACAACTAAGCCATTGGGCCACAACTACTGAGTCTGCACGCCACAACTACTGAAGACGGTGTGTCTTGAGCCCATGCGCCATTTATTTTTTGGAGAATAAAACCACTTCTGAGTGATTAAAATTTAGGCCAGCTAGTCAAAATGCTTTATCACCTGTTCTTCTAAAACACTGGTCAATGGAACAAGTTTTACTAGGGATAACAGTGTAATTGTATTCTGGAGTTCATATGGGCAATATGGTTTATGACCTTGATGCTGGATCACGACATTTCAACGGTATAACTGCTATTAATTGTCTGTTTGTTCAACGATTAAAGTCTCACGTGATCTGAGTTCAGACTGGAGTCATCCTGGTTGGTTTCTGTCTATTGCAGATTTCTTCCAGTATGAAAGGACAAGAGCAATACGGCTTCCTTTACAAAATGTCTTCAAACTAAATGATGATATAATCTACATTCAATTAATTTATACATACCCTACTGTAGAACAGGGTTCGTTACGCTGGCAGAGCCCGGTAATTATGTAAAACTGAAACTTTTTCTGCACTGGTTCAAGTCCTCTTCCTAAGAATATGTTTATCATCAACATTCTTTCACAAATTACCCAATTTAATTCACCATAGCATTCCTCATATTAACTAAATGGAAAATCCTAGGCTATATACAAATCCAGAAAGGGCCAAAAATCGTCAGCCCCCATGGATGATTACAACCCATTGCTGAGGCATTCAAATTACTTATTAAAGAACCACTATGTCCATCAACATCATCAATTTATATATTATTGCCCCAATGCTAGCCTTAACCCTGGCTCTCACAACATGAATTCCTCTTCCCATATCTTATCCACTAATTAGTATAAATGTAGGCATATTATTTCTATTAGCCATATCACACCTAGCCATTTATTCCATCCTCAGATCTGGATGAACTTCACATTCAAAATACTCACTCACTGGAGCTCCAGGAACAATAGCACAGACGATCATCTCATATGAAGTAATGTAGCAGTTATTCTATTCTCAGTCTTACTGGTAAATGGATCATTTACACTTTCAACAGTAATTATTACACAAGAACACCTATGACTAATTTTCTCGTGACCCCTACCCAGAATTTGATTATCTCCGCAGTAGCAGAAATCCAGTGAAGCCCCACTTGATTTAACAGAAGTAGAATCAAAACCTGTACATGTCTTCAATGTAGAAAATGTAGCAGGCCCATTCACCCCGTCCTTCCTAGAGAATATGTCAATTTCCCTATAATAAACGTTTCCACAGCAATCTATTTTTAGGAGCATTCGACAATCCCTAGGTGCCAGAATTATAGATTCTTTCATCTTGTAAATATAGTTTTCTTTAAAAAATAATTTTTATAGTTTTACTACCTTTAAACAAAATGTACTCCATTGCTGTGGAATATTCCTTCATAGGAGCGTGCATGGTTCATTTCTGCATCCGTCTGTGATGGCCTTCAGGTTCCTTCAGGTTTGGCTCCTGTGGCTGCAAGTCCATGTCCGTGTGTCCTGGTGCAGGGCTGGTGGGTTTGTGTTCAACTGGGAGGAGCACTGTGGGTCTCTGTGCACGGACTTCGCTATCTGAGGCCCGATTGCTTCAGAAGTGGTTGCATCCCCCCGTTGCGTACCAGGCTTTCCATTGCTCCACATCCTGCTGATGTTTGATACTATGTCTTTCATGTCTGCCATTCTGGTAGGTGTATGCACAGTATTTTGCTTATGGCTTTAATCCCTCTGTTGTTAGTGAAGTTGTGCATCTTGTGGTATTCATGGACTATTTCCTGTTGTTTTTTGAAAAGTTTTAAAAATTGTGGTCTGGTACACATAACATAAAATGTACTATCTTAAGCATTTTTAAGTGCACATTTCAGGGTCAGGAAGTAATTCACACTGTTGTGCAAACCTGACCACCATCATCCTGCAGAACTTTTTCATCTTGCAAAATTGAAACAGTCCCCATTAAACACTCACTCCCCATTGTCCCTCCCTCAGCCTCTGGCCCTCAACATCCTACTTTATGTCTCTATATTTCCGACTGCTCTAGGGGCCTTGTATGAGTGGATCAAGCACTGTTTGTTTTTTTGTGTCTAGCTTACATCACTGAGCATAATGCCCTCAAGGTTCATCCCTGCTGCATCCTGTGTCAGAATTGACTTGCTTTTTAGGCTGAATAGCCTTTCCTTGTATTGATGGACCGTGTTTTTCTTCTCCATTCATCCATTAGTGGACACATGTAATATCTACATTCATTTCTACTGTCATAATATTTGTGGAATAAAATCAGAAAGTCCTATGAATCAAAAGTCATTTGCCATTAACTTTTTTCTTAAACTTTTTGTTGTGGAAAACATCAAGGCTAAGAAAAGGGAAAAATACATGTCAGCTTCACTTGTGTTCAGGAATTAATGCTTTACGGATTCACTTTATTCCCTGTGTGTGTGCTATGCGTGTGCATGTGCCTGTTTGCATACATATGCTGTGCATGTGCATAGGTATGTGAACTTGCACACATTAGTGTGTGCATGGGCATATGGGTGCATGTGTGTTCACATGCTAGTGTGTGAATATATTTGTGCTGTGCACGTGCATATGTTTGTGTGTGTGCTGTGCCTGCCTGTGCGCACACCTGTGTGTTTGCTGGAACCACTTGCAAGTTGGCTGCAGACTGAATTGTGCCCCAGATATATCCGCACGCAGCTGCTCTAACAATCCTGCGTAGCCACGTAAAGGTCACAGATCTCAGGGATTTAAATGGACGGAGCAGGATATCCTGACACAGAGTTTGTCTTCCAATGACTGTCACTGTCTCAGTAACATCCTTCACACCTTCTTTAAGCCCCATTCAGGGTCCAGTTTAGACTCCCATTACATTCAGTCACCTGTCCCAGGTCCCCTAAAGCAACAATGTCACCGTTGGAGAGCCTGGCCAAGGCCGGGGGTGCCCCTCCTGTTGGCCTGGCCTCCAGGCCCTGCCCTTGGCTCCTGTTTTCTCATATCTCAGCCAGGCCCCGACTTGGATCGGGCCGACACCTCTTTCCTCACAGGGTCCCATCGCCCAGTCAAGGGGGTTCATTCTCCCCAAACACAGCATCAGGAGTCGGGGGCTGACAGTCCCCACTGGGTCTCCTTCATGTGAGACCCTGTGCTGTTGAAAGAGCAGGCACCCAGCCCTCGGGGGTTGGGGACTGGGGGGCGACATGCGGCCCACGATGGGCAGGCGGGTGTCCGGGTGGGGCGAGCCAGTATGCAAGGAGTTCCGCGGTGGGTTCTCCTCTCCAACGGCTTCTGTGCCCCTAACTCTCCCCGTGCCTCCCCTCGAAGACAGTGCGGTGCCCGGGTTGGGAACTATGGGAGCCGTCAGCCACCGCCCCCTCTACACACACACACACACGCACATGCACACGCACACGCACACGCTGCAGGGAAGCAGGACCTGAGTGCAGGGGTCTCAGCGGCCCTGAGCGCCCCACCCGGAATCGGCCAGCCGAATGGACAGACCGGATCTCCCTGCCTGGACCATGCAGGACTCTCCTGACCTGGCTTGCAGTGTGGCCGCCTCCTTCTGGAAGTCTGGGAGGCTGGAATCAGGCCACTTCTTGTCTGTCCTGGCAGCAGACTGGGCTGCACTCTAAGAAGTTCGTGGCTCGCCCGTGGATGCTGACCATCAGGTGGCCAGAGACATTGGGAACATTTCTGTTTTGCCTGTTGAAATGTTTAATGACAAAGATTTTGTTCAGTTTCCTGATGTGGGTGTCCAAAGATGAGAGACCCATGTGTGTGATCTGTACCCCCTATGAGATCAGCCCTAAGCTAGTTTAAACATGATCAAGTTGTGTCTACATGGTAGATTTAGACCTCGGCATGTCCTGTCTACTGATTATGTTTAGAGCTGACCATGTGTTGTCTAGAATAAGAAGATTTAGACCTGACCATGTTCTGTGTACGCTAGGACTATGGGGACCTGGGTAGAGACCCGGCCTGGCCTCACTACTGGGAAGCTCCGTGCCTGCATCTGAATGTCAGTGCTTAGATGTCTGGGGTCTGGAGCTGAGGTGGGCTTGTGTACGTAACAGCCTCTCTTCTGAGTGTGGTGACCTGGTCCTCCCAAGGGTCAGTGCTATGGTCGGGGCCTTAGTCTTAATCCCTGCAAGGTTCACCTTCCCTGGGGCTCATGGAGAATCCTCAGGAGGACTACCTGGCAATAATTCCAATTTACCAGCACGTGCACGGTGCATAGGGAAGCAGGTTTAGCTGCTGAATTGATTGCAGGGCACGCAGATCGGGCAAAAGGCCGATGGGTGACAGCTGAGGCTGCTGCTGAGCTCTCCCTCCAGTCTACCGTCCCTACTCAGCAGAGTCCAGAGCTGCCCCTCGGCTTTCAGCCCTGCTGTCCTGTGAGTGTTCTCAACATGTAAGTGAGACGAGAAAGGACTGAGCATGCCAGCACCAGGGTCGTGTGTTCAACTCTAGTATGAAAGCTGTAAAAACAGTTAAAATCACACAGAACCAAAGTGAGAAGAGGAGGACTCCTCTGGGACAAGTGTGGGGAAAGGAGACCCACCTGACACTTTTTCCCATCCCAGGAGGTCCCAGGGACCCAGCTTGTTTCCACATTGGGGGAGCCCCCTGCAGAGCCATGGTGTCCTGACCAAGGGGACGTGTGACCCCAGGTGCAGGGTCTGGGGAGGTGAGGTCACCCTGGGACTGTGGACATGTGACCCAGGTGGAGGGGTCTGGGGAGGTGGGTCACCCTGGTGAGTGTGGATGTGTGGCCCCAGGTATAGGGTGCTGGGACTGTGTGGGTCTCACCATACCTGCATGGGTCAGGAGCACATGGATGGGGAGACCGCATATGCGCTCTTTGCCTGCAGTGTGTCCTGTCCCCTTTGAGATTTCCAACCTCTGCATTAAGGGTGTTGTCCTGATTAACCTGTGGTTCCTTTTCTTCTCTTCATCTTGTCACAATCATATGAGGTCAGGCATGTTTGAGTGGGTTGCTGCTCTGTGTTCCGGTGAGTGACAACACTTGGTGGTATCGTATTAATACTATAGCATATCATATGTCTAATCTATGGGGGTCACCACTGCCTGGGTCCCCCTGGACAGAGGTCAGGTGAGCACAGACTAGCCCCCCCTAAGAATGGTCTCCCACGTGCTCTGTGAGGGTACCGTGATGGCCCCTAAGGTAGGGGACTGTGTCTGGGCCTCCGACATTTGTGATGAAGGGGAGTCGAAATGGAATCTCAATTAACAAGACATTATCTTAAGAATTTATTTTAAGTGAAATAAAACACACGTCATATACCCTTTACCATCATCACCATTTTAAGTGCACGTTTCTGAGGCATCAGATAGATTCACTTTCTCGTGGAGCCATCACCACCATCACTAGAACTTTTCGTCCTTCAAAACCACAATTCCACAACCATGAAAGTCTCATTCCCCATTCCCTCCCACTGTCCCTGGCACCGATATCCACTTCAATCCCTGAGTTGTCGACTCCAGGGCACCCACTGGAGTGGAATCCTGCCGTGTTTGCTGACGGGTCATTTTGGAAGAGCTGACTTTCAATCTGAAGCTCTGCCTGTTCGCATCTGAAGAATCTGCATTTAAGGAGAGGGTGTATGAGGAAGGGGGTGTATGCGGGACAAAGGTGTCCGGGGTGCAGGTGAGCCAGGACCTGACCAGCTGCCTTTTGGGTCCTCTGGTCCCATCTCTTGGTCTGTGCCTCATCTGCATCATCACTGTCCCCGCTGCCACCGCTGGGGTGTTGTTGTCTGAGTGAGAGTCCCCTGGTGCCCCTGCTCTCCTCCCCTCCTCCTGCTGGTTGCGGAGGGAACTGCTTGCTGTGTGGTCTCTACTCCTGAGGCATGAAGGACCCTGTAGCATGGACCTGCAGAGTGTGGGGTGTGGTCCCAAGAGCATGGGGCCCACATAGGACACGACATTGGGGCATGACAAGTGCTAGGGCTGCCTCATCACTGACAGGGAATGTTGCCCAGATCCTGCTCCAGAGGGCGTGGTGGGTGGCCTGGGACCCTAGAGGCCCCATTCCTATACTGGAGCTTGGAGAGGGCATCCCCATGGGCTGCAGATTCACCCCATATCTCAGCCATATCCCTCTGTCCTGTCTTTGAACTCAGGAAAACGAGCTCTCTTGTCCACAACATAGGCCTGGTCCTGTTGATATAACGATTCTTTAAGTTAGGCGTCCTGGGATAGCAGCTCCTTTTAGGCCTGAGAAGGAACAACTCCGGAGTGTACAACGATTTCAGATGAAACTAATATTCAATGACTATCCCTAACTACTCGGTTGTTGACTTCTATTAGTCATTATTCTCCTGGTTTTAGCTCTGATGTGGGGATTACAGAGGAGTCAACATTTAAATCTTCGTAATCTGTGTATTTGTAGCTTCAGTATCATTACTGACCCATAGTTTTTTATGGTTTGGGAAGAGTTATTGATTTCATGTATCATGTAAAGGATTCACAATGATGATAGGGCAATTAAGATTACAATAATAGCTAGTAAATTGTTCACATTTTCTCTACCTGTGCATCTATTGTATGCAGATGAGTTTAGATGTCAATATTAGTGAAATGATATAGAGGACTAGAGAACTTATTTTAAAAATCACTATTAATGTGTGATGAAGAAAATGTAAAAGTTTTTCCATAATCGGTGATGTTGTATCTTGAGAGCCTAGATGAAATTGATATGCCTTAGTGATATACAGGATTTTAGCCTATCATTTAACTTTGACAAAGCTACATCACTTTTTACTTTTATCTCATTTATTGAGGAAGACATAATTGTTATGGTGTTGGCTTGAAACTGGTTGAAAAGGACTTGAGTCCTTCCTTATTTTACATTGACATAGGTAGGATCTTGAAACGTAGGATATGGTGGAGGACATCCGTGTAACCATTCTAGGTTAGGAGTAGCAATTTCCACTGCTAAGACTTCTTGTTTAGACACAAATGCTTTTCAAAGTATGAAGATTATTAGCATTACTGCTGCTACTGAGATGAATGAGCCTAAAGACAAAATATTTCATGTTGTGTGTGCCTCAGGGTACTCAGACTAACGTAGTGACATCCCTGAGAGGCCACGAAAGTGCTGCAGGAAGTCATATTTACTACTACAAATATACTTGTGAAGTGAATTTTTGCTCATGCTGAGTTAACTGTATAACCTGAGAATAGTGGGAATCAGTGTAGAAAGCCTCCTATAATAGTGAAGACTGCTCCCATGGACATTAGGTCATGGAAGTGTGCTACTACATAGTATATATCCTGGAGGACAATGTCTGGGGATGAGTTGGCTAAGATGATTCCTGTCAAACCACCTACTGTAAAAAGAAAAACTAAAGCCTAAAACTCATAATATAGTGGGAGGTCATATAGTATTACCTCCGTGAACAGTTGCTAACCAGGGACTTCCCTGGTGACGCAGTGGTTAAGAATTCGTCTGCCAATGCAGGGGACACGGGTTCGAGCCCTTGTCTGGGAAGATTCCACATGCCGCGGAGCAAAAAGCCCGTGTGCCACAACTACTGAGCCTGCCCTCTAGAGCCCGCAAGCCACCACTACTGAAGCCCACGCGCCTAGAGGCCGTGCTCTGCAACAAGAGAAGCCACTGCAATGAAAGGGCCGCACACCGCAACGAAGAGTAGCTGCCGCTCACCGCAAACAGAGAAAGCCCATGCGCAGCAACCAAGACCCAACTCAGCCAAAAAAAAAAAAAAAAAAAGAAAAGAAAAAGAAAAATTAAATAAAGAGTTGCTAATCAGCTAGATACTTTTACTCCTGTAGGGATAGAAGTAATTACGGTAGCTGATGCAAAGTGTGCTCCTGAGTCCACAGCTATCCCTATGGTAAACATATGATGGGCCCACAAGAGAACTCCTAAAAAACCAGTGGACATGACTCATACTATTCCCAGATAGCTGAAAGGCAATTTTTGTCCTAAATAGTATGTAATGATATGTGAGTTTATAACAAACCCTGTTAGGCCATGAATACAGACTTCAGGGTGAGCAAAGTATCAAAAGAGGTGTTGGTATAGGATTCGGTCTCCTCCTGCCGGGTCAAAGAAAGTAGTGTTTAGATTTCTATCTCTTAACAGCATGGCAATTCTGGCTGCTTGGACTGAGATTGGTAATTATAGTAATATGGCTATAGTTGTGGAAGATTAAACAAATAATGGTGTTTGGTATTGGGATATGACTGCTGGTTTTGTATTAAAGACTATAGTAATAAAAGTAATAATACCAAGAATTGAGGAGACACCTGCTAAATGTAAGGAGAAAACAGTTAGGTCGACAGAGGCTCCTGCATGGGCCAGATTGCAGGCTAGAGCTGAATACACGGTCCCACTGGTACCAGAACCAGCTTCTACTATTGGTGATATGAGTAGGAGTAAGAATGATGGGGGAAGTAGGCAAAAGTTTATATGATTTATTGGGGGAAATGCTACTTCAGGTGTCCGAGTTATTAGTGGCCCAAGTCAGTTTTCAAAAGCCTGCAATCATAACGGGTACAGCTATAAAGAAAATTATTACAAGTGCAGGGACTGTTATGACAACCTTACAGATTTGGGCATCTCCAAGTAGCGGTCCAGGTCAGCATAGCTCAGCCTGGATTAATATAATTAAGGTGCTGCCTGCTACTCCAGCTCAAGCACCAAATAGTAAATATAAAATGCCGATATCTTTGTGATTTGTTGAAAATATACAGCAGTGTATGAACAGAGGTAAAATGACTGAGTCAGCATTAGACTGTAAATCTGAAGACAGAGATTGAGCCCTCTTTCTGGCAAACCCTGTGGTGAATCAACAAATTGAATTGTAACTTCAGAGAAGCAGCTTCAATTCTGCCAGTGATTATCCTGCCTTTTTTTTTTCTTTTTTTCTTTCTCAAATGAAGGAGAAGTAGACTGAAGCCAGTTGACTAGAGGATTTGCCTGTTAACTAAAGTTTCCTGGGGTTAAAACTCATCAATCTCGTAAAGATTTGGCTTCAATACAGTGTTTGCTTTACATTCAATTGATGTAGAATAAAGTCTTGCAATCCTTATTTTTAGGAATTAAGTCAATTTCACTTGTTTAGGGTTTTGAAAGCTCTTGGTCTGAACTAACCTAAATTCCTAGTCCAGCACCGATAGAATGGGTGTTGTGTGTAGTAACCGTGAGGGTATTATGATTGGTAACGATAGGAAGGTTATTTCTTTGTATGTTGAAATTGTTTTGTGTTTGTGTTGTTTAATGAAGGGAATATAGTTAGTGATGTGGAGTATGTTAGCTGCAAGTAGAAATATATGCTGAGGACTGCTATGGTGGCTATTAGTGTTGGTAGAATGATGTTGTCGTTTTTGTTATCTCTTGGATAATTATTCATTTGCGTAGAAAGCCTGATAGTGATGGGCGATGTCCTAATGATACTATAATGGTGAGGAAAATGATTGTGATGGGAGGTGTTTTATCTCATGTGTGTGATAATGATACTCTTGTAGTACATGATCTGGGCATAAATAAGAAGAAGATAGTGTTGTTATGATATAAATTAGTATGTTTAGGATTGTTATAATCTGAATATACATTATAATAGCTGTTATTCATCCTATATGGGCAATTGATGAGGAGGGTGTAATATTTTCCAGGTGAGTATGGCGAAGTCTGCCTCAGCCTCCAGCTATGATTTATAATATCACTATGATTAATAGTATATTTAGGTTGATGGATGGTGACATGTGGTATAAAACTGATAGGGGTGCAATTTTGTCATGTTGATAGCATCAGGTCTGCTGTTCATGGGATGCCTCGTGTGACTTCAGGCACTCAGAAGTGAAATGGGGAAAGTCCTACTTTTGTGACAAGGGCGATTGTCATGAGGGTGGATGCTCCTGGATTAAAGATTCTTGTTATTCACTGTGCTCTTTGACCAGAGTATATTAGATTAATGATAATAGCCATTATAAGTAGTATTGATGTGGTGGACTGTTTTAGGAAATATTTGTTGGATGCTTCTGTAGCTTATGGGTTCATGTTTTTTACTAGAATGGGGATACCATTAACCAGTGTGAGCTTGTTATACAATTATATTTCCTGAGAAAATGGTCAGTAGAATGATGGTAAAAACAATGAGAGTTTATTAGCACAGGAAGGATATACAAAAATATTTTGGGGGTATGGGCCTGTAGCTTACTTAGAGAACTTTACTATATAGCATGTGGTGTAATGTGGTAGGTAGCATGGAGAATGTAAAATTATTAGGAAGAATTCAATTCCAGGAATAAGAGCATTGAAACCTCTATGATTTACTCTATCAAAGTAACTCTTTTGTCAGACATATTTCTTAAATTTGTGGTGGGTTGCCTGGTATGATGACAAGTAGTGAAAACTCTCATATACATAGGGTTAATGTTAGTCGTAAAAAAACTTTTCATAAGAGATGTATGCGTTGATCATATCAAAATTGTAGGTAGGAGGCTCAAATTCATAGAAAGGAGATTGTTAGATGTGTTTTAATGATGACTTGGGCTGTATATAATTCTGGCACCTAGGGATTGTCGAATGCTCTTAAAAATAGATTGCTGTGGAAATGTTTATTATAGGGAAATTGACATATTCTCTAGGAGGGACGGGGTGAATGGGCCTGCTACATTTTCTACATTGAAGACATATACAGGTTTTGATGCTACTTCCGTTAAATCAAGTGGGGCTTCATTGGATTTCTGCTACTGCGGAGATAATCAAATTCTGGGTAGGGGTCAGGAGAAAATTAGTCATAGGTGTTCTTGTGTAATAATTACTGTTGAAAGTGTAAATGATCCATTTATCAGTAAGACTGAGAATAGAATAACTGCTACATTACTTCATAGGAGATGATTGTCTGTGCTATTGTTCCTAGAGCTCCAGTGAGTGTGTATTTTGAATGTGAAGTTCATCCAGATCTGAGGATGGAGTAAATGGCTAGGTGTGATATGGCTAATAGAAATAATATGCCTACATTTATATTAATTAGTGGATAAGATATGGGAAGAGGAATTCATGTTGTGAGAGCCATGGTTAAGGCTAGCATTGGGGTTAAGGCTAGCAAGAGAAGCCACCGCAATGAGAAGCCCGCGCACCGCAACAAAGAGTAGCCCCCGCTTGCTGCAACTAGAGAAAGCCTGCGCATAGCAACGAAGACCCAACGCAGCCGAAAACAAATTAATTAATTAATTAGTTAACTATTTTAAACAAAAGTACTATATCCTTCAGTACAGCTTCTCTGGGAAGAACACAGAGATGGCGTAAGAGAGTGAGAAAGACCAATATTTAGTGCACATCTCTCATGCAGGTGCTCTGCTGGCTCAGATAGATTTATCCCCACTTTACAAAGGAGGAAATAATCTCAGAGAGGTTTAGTAATTTTCCCAAAGCCAAACAGCTATGGAGTGGCAGAACCAAGATCTGAACCAAGTCTGTTACCTTCAAAGCCTAAGTCCTCATCACAACAAAACTCAATTAATATTTACATTTATCGAATTACCTTGCAACCTGGGGAGTTCTTGGCACAATCCTGAAGAAGAGTGAGAAAGAAAGAAATAGCATTGTTCCTACAGTCAACCCACATTTTTGGAGCAGCTGCTAGATGCCTGGCCCTTTTTGGGCTTCAGCAGTGATCAAGACAGGAAGAGTCCTGCTTTCATGAACCACGTAGTGGGGAGGAGAGACGGGTGCAACTTGGGTGAGGGATTTCACCTTGCTGGACCTCTGTTTTGTCATCTGCAAAATGGGATGGGTGTTCCTCATTTTCTGGGATTGTCCAGCCCTCACATTCTCTGATTCCATAAGAAGCATTTGTTTTCCTGTTTCTTTAAAATTCATTCAGGCCGTGAGCTGTGATGAATGTGGTTAGCTGCTCCCCAAATCACTCTATTCCCACCCTTTTCCTGTGATCAGGTCTTTCCCGAAACATGACTCACAGTCAGTCAAGTCACAGAACCTAAGGGGCACCCAGCAGAAAAATTTCAACCCTTGCTTCCCAGGAGCTCTGCGGTCTACCTGCCAGGTAAACTTAACTCACCTGGCACAAGGTGGCCATCCCTGGTTTCACATCAACATGATCTCAGGCACAAACCTCCTTGTTTTTCCATTTTGTCTTTAAGTTACTTGTTGAAACAACTGCACAAATATGACACAGATAGAAAATCAGGCATCTTCTGCCCCCAGTGCCTACTAATAAATGATTTTCTGCCACTTTAATGATAAAGATAGAACATTTCCACATTCTGCTACCCTTATTATTTGTCATTTTTGTTGATATTTCTATTGACTACATCTTTCAATATTTTAACAATGGAACATTTATTTAGGGTGTTCCAGACCCAGCCTTTAGTGGTAAAGGTTTCGTTGTTATATTTCTATTATGTTTCCTTTAAAAATCATTATCCTATTTAAACGGATTAAGTCAATTCTATAGGCATTTATCTTATGATATTGATGAAATTGATACATAGAGGGCAGTAGTACAAGTTGATTGGACTTGAGAACCTCTATTAGCACAGTTAAGTATAAATATTATCTATATGTAAACCAAAGTACAGGCCGAGTGAGATTCTCTGACTTTTTTCCACTGTCTGCCCCTCAAGCCTGTGAGAAATGGAATAGTTCTTGCCCTATCAGTAAACAAAGGATGTCACAGTCTTCAGCACTTGCAGCCCTCCAATGTGAGCCGGCGGGCCCTGAGGCACTCAGGATATGCAAATACAGAATGCAGGCCCCAGAGAGCTGAGGTGCATATCAAAGGAAGGAATTCAGTGAGCCCAGGCAAAGAAAAGCGCCGCATTCCTCACCTTGGGAGAGCTGGTTTTCCTTAGTTAACAATCACCTTTTGATGTTCCCCATTACCTGCGTCAGTTCCCTGCCCTGTCCCCTCCCCCCGGTACTTTAGCTCAGGGAGGAAGGAGCGCAGAGGGACTCGGCTGAATAAGGGGCCTGCGCGCCTCGGGAGGAGTTTTCAGCCGCTTTCCCCGCAGTCGGGAAGAGGGGCGATGACGCTGCAGCCGGACCCTGCGCCTCCCTTGCCCCGTTTCCCCTCAGGACGCTCAGGCCGACCCCCTCCTCACGCCCACCAGGCCTCGCGAGCCAGGACGAGGGCAGGGGCGAGAGGACGGACCGAAGTTCCCGGGGACCAGACGCTGGAGGCCGCTCTTTCTGCACAGCTGCGGCGGGTGGCAGCGAACCCCTGCCCCTCAGAAGCTGGTCTTGTGCTGCTGCCCGGGCACCGGACCAGGCGGAGGGTCGGCGCCCACTTACCCGGCCCGCCGTCCCCGCGACTGTCATGGCTTCGGCAGCCGGGGCACCTCCAGAGCCGGCAGCCTCAGTGAGGTTGCCCTCCCCTCGGGCTCCGGGGCAGTTCCGTGAAGGCGGAGGGAAGAGACCCCGCCTGAGCCGGGAGTTCCAGCTCTGAGGAAACGCGGGCTCTGTTCAGCGCGCAGTGGGTGGGACCGCTCTGCCCCGAGGCCTTCCGGGAGGGAGCGGGGCGGCGGGGGAGGGCGCCGCCAGGAGCGCAGGGCCCCGTCGGGGGTCCTGGAGGGGCGGCCCGGCCTGGGGGCCATGCCCATTGTGGCCGCAGCCCAGGCCTTTTTCCTGGAATCCTACCCAAAAAAATTAGAAAGATACACAGTCTATAGTAAATACTCACAAATGATTGTTGCTGCTGTGCTCACTATTCTATTAAAGGTGTAAAATCCATAAAACACTTTAAGTTCAAAATTAAATATGAATTTTTACCTTTCTAATTATGTCTCTGATATTCACAGTTGTGGTTAATGAATCAGAGACTGTGGCATCACTAGTTAAAAATGAGCTTGTTAAAAAAATAGAACTCAGGCCCACCGGACCTACTGAATCACAATCTGCACTTTTACAATCTCCCCAGTGTACTCGTGTACCCATGAATAGTTGAAAGGTACATTTCTACCTCGACAGGTCTTTTCTCTATGAGAAATACACACATTTTATCCAGTTTGATATAAATAAAACACTCAAAAATGCATATGCCTGTGTTGAAACCATCATTTTATCATTTCTTTTTCAGACAAGTATAGTCTCTATACTGGTTTTGTGGCTCACATGCCATACTCTTTTCTTGTAGGTAGAAATAAGGTAGAGAAAGTCACTTTGTAAAAAAAAAAATTATACATATATATATATATATATATATATATATATATATATATGTATGTACTAGTGGATAATTGAAGACACTCTTCTAAATTAAAACCTTCCTTAACTTGCTGTTTTCTTCTTGGGTCATATTATGAACTCTTCCCGTGGCCACATGGCATGTGTACGTTTAATTTCAGGGACTGCTGACATTCCAGGATGTGGCCATAGATTTCTGTCAAGAGGAGTGAGAATGCCTGGACCAAGATCAATGGGAATTGTACAGGGATGTGATGTTAGAGAAGTATAGGAACCTGCTCTCCTTGGGTGAGGATACCTTCCTTCCAGAATTCCTTATCCAACCACAGGGTTTGGAGTCCTTCATTTGTAGAATATCTCCTGGAATCTTCTGCTTCCTACAATAGGGTTTCAGATTGCAACGTTTCAGGAAAGATTGGGAGTTTGTGGGTATAATTTTCCTTATTCTTTTAAAATTGCAGCCTCCCTTTTAATATACTTTGTAACTGCTTGGGATGTGTCTATATGAACTGTGTACTATATGCTTCTGTTATAGTCCTTACAATCTTTTATTGCCTTATTTTCTCTAACAATTTTCCATGGATTCTTTGGGCTTAAGGTATATTAACAGGGAGACTGCGAATCTGGGACTTCCCTGGTGATGCAGTGATTAAGAATTCGCCTGCCAATGAACTATGGGACCCGGTTCGATCCCCGGTCCGGGAAGATCTCACGTGCCACGGAACAACTAAGCCATTGGGCCACAACTACTGAGTCTGCACGCCACAACTACTGAAGACGGTGTGTCTTGAGCCCATGCGCCATTTATTTTTTGGAGAATAAAACCACTTCTGAGTGATTAAAATTTAGGCCAGCTAGTCAAAATGCTTTATCACCTGTTCTTCTAAAACACTGGTCAATGGAACAAGTTTTACTAGGGATAACAGTGTAATTGTATTCTGGAGTTCATATGGGCAATATGGTTTATGACCTTGATGCTGGATCACGACATTTCAACGGTATAACTGCTATTAATTGTCTGTTTGTTCAACGATTAAAGTCTCACGTGATCTGAGTTCAGACTGGAGTCATCCTGGTTGGTTTCTGTCTATTGCAGATTTCTTCCAGTATGAAAGGACAAGAGCAATACGGCTTCCTTTACAAAATGTCTTCAAACTAAATGATGATATAATCTACATTCAATTAATTTATACATACCCTACTGTAGAACAGGGTTCGTTACGCTGGCAGAGCCCGGTAATTATGTAAAACTGAAACTTTTTCTGCACTGGTTCAAGTCCTCTTCCTAAGAATATGTTTATAATCAACATTCTTTCACAAATTACCCAATTTAATTCACCATAGCATTCCTCATATTAACTAAATGGAAAATCCTAGGCTATATACAAATCCAGAAAGGGCCAAAAATCGTCAGCCCCCATGGATGATTACAACCCATTGCTGAGGCATTCAAATTACTTATTAAAGAACCACTATGTCCATCAACATCATCAATTTTTATATTATTGCCCCAATGCTAGCCTTAACCCTGGCTCTCACAACATGAATTCCTCTTCCCATATCTTATCCACTAATTAGTATAAATGTAGGCATATTATTTCTATTAGCCATATCACACCTAGCCATTTATTCCATCCTCAGATCTGGATGAACTTCACATTCAAAATACTCACTCACTGGAGCTCCAGGAACAATAGCACAGACGATCATCTCATATGAAGTAATGTAGCAGTTATTCTATTCTCAGTCTTACTGGTAAATGGATCATTTACACTTTCAACAGTAATTATTACACAAGAACACCTATGACTAATTTTCTCGTGACCCCTACCCAGAATTTGATTATCTCCGCAGTAGCAGAAATCCAGTGAAGCCCCACTTGATTTAACAGAAGTAGAATCAAAACCTGTACATGTCTTCAATGTAGAAAATGTAGCAGGCCCATTCACCCCGTCCTTCCTAGAGAATATGTCAATTTCCCTATAATAAACGTTTCCACAGCAATCTATTTTTAGGAGCATTCGACAATCCCTAGGTGCCAGAATTATAGATTCTTTCATCTTGTAAATATAGTTTTCTTTAAAAAATAATTTTTATAGTTTTACTACCTTTAAACAAAATGTACTCCATTGCTGTGGAATATTCCTTCATAGGAGCGTGCATGGTTCATTTCTGCATCCGTCTGTGATGGCCTTCAGGTTCCTTCAGGTTTGGCTCCTGTGGCTGCAAGTCCATGTCCGTGTGTCCTGGTGCAGGGCTGGTGGGTTTGTGTTCAACTGGGAGGAGCACTGTGGGTCTCTGTGCACGGACTTCGCTATCTGAGGCCCGATTGCTTCAGAAGTGGTTGCATCCCCCCGTTGCGTACCAGGCTTTCCATTGCTCCACATCCTGCTGATGTTTGATACTATGTCTTTCATGTCTGCCATTCTGGTAGGTGTATGCACAGTATTTTGCTTATGGCTTTAATCCCTCTGTTGTTAGTGAAGTTGTGCATCTTGTGGTATTCATGGACTATTTCCTGTTGTTTTTTGAAAAGTTTTAAAAATTGTGGTCTGGTACACATAACATAAAATGTACTATCTTAAGCATTTTTAAGTGCACATTTCAGGGTCAGGAAGTAATTCACACTGTTGTGCAAACCTGACCACCATCATCCTGCAGAACTTTTTCATCTTGCAAAATTGAAACAGTCCCCATTAAACACTCACTCCCCATTGTCCCTCCCTCAGCCTCTGGCCCTCAACATCCTACTTTATGTCTCTATATTTCCGACTGCTCTAGGGGCCTTGTATGAGTGGATCAAGCACTGTTTGTTTTTTTGTGTCTAGCTTACATCACTGAGCATAATGCCCTCAAGGTTCATCCCTGCTGCATCCTGTGTCAGAATTGACTTGCTTTTTAGGCTGAATAGCCTTTCCTTGTATTGATGGACCGTGTTTTTCTTCTCCATTCATCCATTAGTGGACACATGTAATATCTACATTCATTTCTACTGTCATAATATTTGTGGAATAAAATCAGAAAGTCCTATGAATCAAAAGTCATTTGCCATTAACTTTTTTCTTAAACTTTTTGTTGTGGAAAACATCAAGGCTAAGAAAAGGGAAAAATACATGTCAGCTTCACTTGTGTTCAGGAATTAATGCTTTACGGATTCACTTTATTCCCTGTGTGTGTGCTATGCGTGTGCATGTGCCTGTTTGCATACATATGCTGTGCATGTGCATAGGTATGTGAACTTGCACACATTAGTGTGTGCATGGGCATATGGGTGCATGTGTGTTCACATGCTAGTGTGTGAATATATTTGTGCTGTGCACGTGCATATGTTTGTGTGTGTGCTGTGCCTGCCTGTGCGCACACCTGTGTGTTTGCTGGAACCACTTGCAAGTTGGCTGCAGACTGAATTGTGCCCCAGATATATCCGCACGCAGCTGCTCTAACAATCCTGCGTAGCCACGTAAAGGTCACAGATCTCAGGGATTTAAATGGACGGAGCAGGATATCCTGACACAGAGTTTGTCTTCCAATGACTGTCACTGTCTCAGTAACATCCTTCACACCTTCTTTAAGCCCCATTCAGGGTCCAGTTTAGACTCCCATTACATTCAGTCACCTGTCCCAGGTCCCCTAAAGCAACAATGTCACCGTTGGAGAGCCTGGCCAAGGCCGGGGGTGCCCCTCCTGTTGGCCTGGCCTCCAGGCCCTGCCCTTGGCTCCTGTTTTCTCATATCTCAGCCAGGCCCCGACTTGGATCGGGCCGACACCTCTTTCCTCACAGGGTCCCATCGCCCAGTCAAGGGGGTTCATTCTCCGCAAACACAGCATCAGGAGTCGGGGGCTGACAGTCCCCACTGGGTCTCCTTCATGTGAGACCCTGTGCTGTTGAAAGAGCAGGCACCCAGCCCTCGGGGGTTGGGGACTGGGGGGCGACATGCGGCCCACGATGGGCAGGCGGGTGTCCGGGTGGGGCGAGCCAGTATGCAAGGAGTTCCGCGGTGGGTTCTCCTCTCCAACGGCTTCTGTGCCCCTAACTCTCCCCGTGCCTCCCCTCGAAGACAGTGCGGTGCCCGGGTTGGGAACTATGGGAGCCGTCAGCCACCGCCCCCTCTACACACACACACACACACACATGCACACGCACACGCACACGCTGCAGGGAAGCAGGACCTGAGTGCAGGGGTCTCAGCGGCCCTGAGCGCCCCACCCGGAATCGGCCAGCCGAATGGACAGACCGGATCTCCCTGCCTGGACCATGCAGGACTCTCCTGACCTGGCTTGCAGTGTGGCCGCCTCCTTCTGGAAGTCTGGGAGGCTGGAATCAGGCCACTTCTTGTCTGTCCTGGCAGCAGACTGGGCTGCACTCTAAGAAGTTCGTGGCTCGCCCGTGGATGCTGACCATCAGGTGGCCAGAGACATTGGGAACATTTCTGTTTTGCCTGTTGAAATGTTTAATGACAAAGATTTTGTTCAGTTTCCTGATGTGGGTGTCCAAAGATGAGAGACCCATGTGTGTGATCTGTACCCCCTATGAGATCAGCCCTAAGCTAGTTTAAACATGATCAAGTTGTGTCTACATGGTAGATTTAGACCTCTGCATGTCCTGTCTACTGATTATGTTTAGAGCTGACCATGTGTTGTCTAGAATAAGAAGATTTAGACCTGACCATGTTCTGTGTACGCTAGGACTATGGGGACCTGGGTAGAGACCCGGCCTGGCCTCACTACTGGGAAGCTCCGTGCCTGCATCTGAATGTCAGTGCTTAGATGTCTGGGGTCTGGAGCTGAGGTGGGCTTGTGTACGTAACAGCCTCTCTTCTGAGTGTGGTGACCTGGTCCTCCCAAGGGTCAGTGCTATGGTCGGGGCCTTAGTCTTAATCCCTGCAAGGTTCACCTTCCCTGGGGCTCATGGAGAATCCTCAGGAGGACTACCTGGCAATAATTCCAATTTACCAGCACGTGCACGGTGCATAGGGAAGCAGGTTTAGCTGCTGAATTGATTGCAGGGCACGCAGATCGGGCAAAAGGCCGATGGGTGACAGCTGAGGCTGCTGCTGAGCTCTCCCTCCAGTCTACCGTCCCTACTCAGCAGAGTCCAGAGCTGCCCCTCGGCTTTCAGCCCTGCTGTCCTGTGAGTGTTCTCAACATGTAAGTGAGACGAGAAAGGACTGAGCATGCCAGCACCAGGGTCGTGTGTTCAACTCTAGTATGAAAGCTGTAAAAACAGTTAAAATCACACAGAACCAAAGTGAGAAGAGGAGGACTCCTCTGGGACAAGTGTGGGGAAAGGAGACCCACCTGACACTTTTTCCCATCCCAGGAGGTCCCAGGGACCCAGCTTGTTTCCACATTGGGGGAGCCCCCTGCAGAGCCATGGTGTCCTGACCAAGGGGACGTGTGACCCCAGGTGCAGGGTCTGGGGAGGTGAGGTCACCCTGGGACTGTGGACATGTGACCCAGGTGGAGGGGTCTGGGGAGGTGGGTCACCCTGGTGAGTGTGGATGTGTGGCCCCAGGTATAGGGTGCTGGGACTGTGTGGGTCTCACCATACCTGCATGGGTCAGGAGCACATGGATGGGGAGACCGCATATGCGCTCTTTGCCTGCAGTGTGTCCTGTCCCCTTTGAGATTTCCAACCTCTGCATTAAGGGTGTTGTCCTGATTAACCTGTGGTTCCTTTTCTTCTCTTCATCTTGTCACAATCATATGAGGTCAGGCATGTTTGAGTGGGTTGCTGCTCTGTGTTCCGGTGAGTGACAACACTTGGTGGTATCGTATTAATACTATAGCATATCATATGTCTAATCTATGGGGGTCACCACTGCCTGGGTCCCCCTGGACAGAGGTCAGGTGAGCACAGACTAGCCCCCCCTAAGAATGGTCTCCCACGTGCTCTGTGAGGGTACCGTGATGGCCCCTAAGGTAGGGGACTGTGTCTGGGCCTCCGACATTTGTGATGAAGGGGAGTCGAAATGGAATCTCAATTAACAAGACATTATCTTAAGAATTTATTTTAAGTGAAATAAAACACACGTCATATACCCTTTACCATCATCACCATTTTAAGTGCACGTTTCTGAGGCATCAGATAGATTCACTTTCTCGTGGAGCCATCACCACCATCACTAGAACTTTTCGTCCTTCAAAACCACAATTCCACAACCATGAAAGTCTCATTCCCCATTCCCTCCCACTGTCCCTGGCACCGATATCCACTTCAATCCCTGAGTTGTCGACTCCAGGGCACCCACTGGAGTGGAATCCTGCCGTGTTTGCTGACGGGTCATTTTGGAAGAGCTGACTTTCAATCTGAAGCTCTGCCTGTTCGCATCTGAAGAATCTGCATTTAAGGAGAGGGTGTATGAGGAAGGGGGTGTATGCGGGACAAAGGTGTCCGGGGTGCAGGTGAGCCAGGACCTGACCAGCTGCCTTTTGGGTCCTCTGGTCCCATCTCTTGGTCTGTGCCTCATCTGCATCATCACTGTCCCCGCTGCCACCGCTGGGGTGTTGTTGTCTGAGTGAGAGTCCCCTGGTGCCCCTGCTCTCCTCCCCTCCTCCTGCTGGTTGCGGAGGGAACTGCTTGCTGTGTGGTCTCTACTCCTGAGGCATGAAGGACCCTGTAGCATGGACCTGCAGAGTGTGGGGTGTGGTCCCAAGAGCATGGGGCCCACATAGGACACGACATTGGGGCATGACAAGTGCTAGGGCTGCCTCATCACTGACAGGGAATGTTGCCCAGATCCTGCTCCAGAGGGCGTGGTGGGTGGCCTGGGACCCTAGAGGCCCCATTCCTATACTGGAGCTTGGAGAGGGCATCCCCATGGGCTGCAGATTCACCCCATATCTCAGCCATATCCCTCTGTCCTGTCTTTGAACTCAGGAAAACGAGCTCTCTTGTCCACAACATAGGCCTGGTCCTGTTGATATAACGATTCTTTAAGTTAGGCGTCCTGGGATAGCAGCTCCTTTTAGGCCTGAGAAGGAACAACTCCGGAGTGTACAACGATTTCAGATGAAACTAATATTCAATGACTATCCCTAACTACTCGGTTGTTGACTTCTATTAGTCATTATTCTCCTGGTTTTAGCTCTGATGTGGGGATTACAGAGGAGTCAACATTTAAATCTTCGTAATCTGTGTATTTGTAGCTTCAGTATCATTACTGACCCATAGTTTTTTATGGTTTGGGAAGAGTTATTGATTTCATGTATCATGTAAAGGATTCACAATGATGATAGGGCAATTAAGATTACAATAATAGCTAGTAAATTGTTCACATTTTCTCTACCTGTGCATCTATTGTATGCAGATGAGTTTAGATGTCAATATTAGTGAAATGATATAGAGGACTAGAGAACTTATTTTAAAAATCACTATTAATGTGTGATGAAGAAAATGTAAAAGTTTTTCCATAATCGGTGATGTTGTATCTTGAGAGCCTAGATGAAATTGATATGCCTTAGTGATATACAGGATTTTAGCCTATCATTTAACTTTGACAAAGCTACATCACTTTTTACTTTTATCTCATTTATTGAGGAAGACATAATTGTTATGGTGTTGGCTTGAAACTGGTTGAAAAGGACTTGAGTCCTTCCTTATTTTACATTGACATAGGTAGGATCTTGAAACGTAGGATATGGTGGAGGACATCCGTGTAACCATTCTAGGTTAGGAGTAGCAATTTCCACTGCTAAGACTTCTTGTTTAGACACAAATGCTTTTCAAAGTATGAAGATTATTAGCATTACTGCTGCTACTGAGATGAATGAGCCTAAAGACAAAATATTTCATGTTGTGTGTGCCTCAGGGTACTCAGACTAACGTAGTGACATCCCTGAGAGGCCACGAAAGTGCTGCAGGAAGTCATATTTACTACTACAAATATACTTGTGAAGTGAATTTTTGCTCATGCTGAGTTAACTGTATAACCTGAGAATAGTGGGAATCAGTGTAGAAAGCCTCCTATAATAGTGAAGACTGCTCCCATGGACATTAGGTCATGGAAGTGTGCTACTACATAGTATATATCCTGGAGGACAATGTCTGGGGATGAGTTGGCTAAGATGATTCCTGTCAAACCACCTACTGTAAAAAGAAAAACTAAAGCCTAAAACTCATAATATAGTGGGAGGTCATATAGTATTACCTCCGTGAACAGTTGCTAACCAGGGACTTCCCTGGTGACGCAGTGGTTAAGAATTCGTCTGCCAATGCAGGGGACACGGGTTCGAGCCCTTGTCTGGGAAGATTCCACATGCCGCGGAGCAAAAAGCCCGTGTGCCACAACTACTGAGCCTGCCCTCTAGAGCCCGCAAGCCACCACTACTGAAGCCCACGCGCCTAGAGGCCGTGCTCTGCAACAAGAGAAGCCACTGCAATGAAAGGGCCGCACACCGCAACGAAGAGTAGCTGCCGCTCACCGCAAACAGAGAAAGCCCATGCGCAGCAACCAAGACCCAACTCAGCCAAAAAAAAAAAAAAAAAAAGAAAAGAAAAAGAAAAATTAAATAAAGAGTTGCTAATCAGCTAGATACTTTTACTCCTGTAGGGATAGAAGTAATTACGGTAGCTGATGCAAAGTGTGCTCCTGAGTCCACAGCTATCCCTATGGTAAACATATGATGGGCCCACAAGAGAACTCCTAAAAAACCAGTGGACATGACTCATACTATTCCCAGATAGCTGAAAGGCAATTTTTGTCCTAAATAGTATGTAATGATATGTGAGTTTATAACAAACCCTGTTAGGCCATGAATACAGACTTCAGGGTGAGCAAAGTATCAAAAGAGGTGTTGGTATAGGATTCGGTCTCCTCCTGCCGGGTCAAAGAAAGTAGTGTTTAGATTTCTATCTCTTAACAGCATGGCAATTCTGGCTGCTTGGACTGAGATTGGTAATTATAGTAATATGGCTATAGTTGTGGAAGATTAAACAAATAATGGTGTTTGGTATTGGGATATGACTGCTGGTTTTGTATTAAAGACTATAGTAATAAAAGTAATAATACCAAGAATTGAGGAGACACCTGCTAAATGTAAGGAGAAAACAGTTAGGTCGACAGAGGCTCCTGCATGGGCCAGATTGCAGGCTAGAGCTGAATACACGGTCCCACTGGTACCAGAACCAGCTTCTACTATTGGTGATATGAGTAGGAGTAAGAATGATGGGGGAAGTAGGCAAAAGTTTATATGATTTATTGGGGGAAATGCTACTTCAGGTGTCCGAGTTATTAGTGGCCCAAGTCAGTTTTCAAAAGCCTGCAATCATAACGGGTACAGCTATAAAGAAAATTATTACAAGTGCAGGGACTGTTATGACAACCTTACAGATTTGGGCATCTCCAAGTAGCGGTCCAGGTCAGCATAGCTCAGCCTGGATTAATATAATTAAGGTGCTGCCTGCTACTCCAGCTCAAGCACCAAATAGTAAATATAAAATGCCGATATCTTTGTGATTTGTTGAAAATATACAGCAGTGTATGAACAGAGGTAAAATGACTGAGTCAGCATTAGACTGTAAATCTGAAGACAGAGATTGAGCCCTCTTTCTGGCAAACCCTGTGGTGAATCAACAAATTGAATTGTAACTTCAGAGAAGCAGCTTCAATTCTGCCAGTGATTATCCTGCCTTTTTTTTTTCTTTTTTTCTTTCTCAAATGAAGGAGAAGTAGACTGAAGCCAGTTGACTAGAGGATTTGCCTGTTAACTAAAGTTTCCTGGGGTTAAAACTCATCAATCTCGTAAAGATTTGGCTTCAATACAGTGTTTGCTTTACATTCAATTGATGTAGAATAAAGTCTTGCAATCCTTATTTTTAGGAATTAAGTCAATTTCACTTGTTTAGGGTTTTGAAAGCTCTTGGTCTGAACTAACCTAAATTCCTAGTCCAGCACCGATAGAATGGGTGTTGTGTGTAGTAACCGTGAGGGTATTATGATTGGTAACGATAGGAAGGTTATTTCTTTGTATGTTGAAATTGTTTTGTGTTTGTGTTGTTTAATGAAGGGAATATAGTTAGTGATGTGGAGTATGTTAGCTGCAAGTAGAAATATATGCTGAGGACTGCTATGGTGGCTATTAGTGTTGGTAGAATGATGTTGTCGTTTTTGTTATCTCTTGGATAATTATTCATTTGCGTAGAAAGCCTGATAGTGATGGGCGATGTCCTAATGATACTATAATGGTGAGGAAAATGATTGTGATGGGAGGTGTTTTATCTCATGTGTGTGATAATGATACTCTTGTAGTACATGATCTGGGCATAAATAAGAAGAAGATAGTGTTGTTATGATATAAATTAGTATGTTTAGGATTGTTATAATCTGAATATACATTATAATAGCTGTTATTCATCCTATATGGGCAATTGATGAGGAGGGTGTAATATTTTCCAGGTGAGTATGGCGAAGTCTGCCTCAGCCTCCAGCTATGATTTATAATATCACTATGATTAATAGTATATTTAGGTTGATGGATGGTGACATGTGGTATAAAACTGATAGGGGTGCAATTTTGTCATGTTGATAGCATCAGGTCTGCTGTTCATGGGATGCCTCGTGTGACTTCAGGCACTCAGAAGTGAAATGGGGAAAGTCCTACTTTTGTGACAAGGGCGATTGTCATGAGGGTGGATGCTCCTGGATTAAAGATTCTTGTTATTCACTGTGCTCTTTGACCAGAGTATATTAGATTAATGATAATAGCCATTATAAGTAGTATTGATGTGGTGGACTGTTTTAGGAAATATTTGTTGGATGCTTCTGTAGCTTATGGGTTCATGTTTTTTACTAGAATGGGGATACCATTAACCAGTGTGAGCTTGTTATACAATTATATTTCCTGAGAAAATGGTCAGTAGAATGATGGTAAAAACAATGAGAGTTTATTAGCACAGGAAGGATATACAAAAATATTTTGGGGGTATGGGCCTGTAGCTTACTTAGAGAACTTTACTATATAGCATGTGGTGTAATGTGGTAGGTAGCATGGAGAATGTAAAATTATTAGGAAGAATTCAATTCCAGGAATAAGAGCATTGAAACCTCTATGATTTACTCTATCAAAGTAACTCTTTTGTCAGACATATTTCTTAAATTTGTGGTGGGTTGCCTGGTATGATGACAAGTAGTGAAAACTCTCATATACATAGGGTTAATGTTAGTCGTAAAAAAACTTTTCATAAGAGATGTATGCGTTGATCATATCAAAATTGTAGGTAGGAGGCTCAAATTCATAGAAAGGAGATTGTTAGATGTGTTTTAATGATGACTTGGGCTGTATATAATTCTGGCACCTAGGGATTGTCGAATGCTCTTAAAAATAGATTGCTGTGGAAATGTTTATTATAGGGAAATTGACATATTCTCTAGGAGGGACGGGGTGAATGGGCCTGCTACATTTTCTACATTGAAGACATATACAGGTTTTGATGCTACTTCCGTTAAATCAAGTGGGGCTTCATTGGATTTCTGCTACTGCGGAGATAATCAAATTCTGGGTAGGGGTCAGGAGAAAATTAGTCATAGGTGTTCTTGTGTAATAATTACTGTTGAAAGTGTAAATGATCCATTTATCAGTAAGACTGAGAATAGAATAACTGCTACATTACTTCATAGGAGATGATTGTCTGTGCTATTGTTCCTAGAGCTCCAGTGAGTGTGTATTTTGAATGTGAAGTTCATCCAGATCTGAGGATGGAGTAAATGGCTAGGTGTGATATGGCTAATAGAAATAATATGCCTACATTTATATTAATTAGTGGATAAGATATGGGAAGAGGAATTCATGTTGTGAGAGCCATGGTTAAGGCTAGCATTGGGGTTAAGGCTAGCAAGAGAAGCCACCGCAATGAGAAGCCCGCGCACCGCAACAAAGAGTAGCCCCCGCTTGCTGCAACTAGAGAAAGCCTGCGCATAGCAACGAAGACCCAACGCAGCCGAAAACAAATTAATTAATTAATTAGTTAACTATTTTAAACAAAAGTACTATATCCTTCAGTACAGCTTCTCTGGGAAGAACACAGAGATGGCGTAAGAGAGTGAGAAAGACCAATATTTAGTGCACATCTCTCATGCAGGTGCTCTGCTGGCTCAGATAGATTTATCCCCACTTTACAAAGGAGGAAATAATCTCAGAGAGGTTTAGTAATTTTCCCAAAGCCAAACAGCTATGGAGTGGCAGAACCAAGATCTGAACCAAGTCTGTTACCTTCAAAGCCTAAGTCCTCATCACAACAAAACTCAATTAATATTTACATTTATCGAATTACCTTGCAACCTGGGGAGTTCTTGGCACAATCCTGAAGAAGAGTGAGAAAGAAAGAAATAGCATTGTTCCTACAGTCAACCCACATTTTTGGAGCAGCTGCTAGATGCCTGGCCCTTTTTGGGCTTCAGCAGTGATCAAGACAGGAAGAGTCCTGCTTTCATGAACCACGTAGTGGGGAGGAGAGACGGGTGCAACTTGGGTGAGGGATTTCACCTTGCTGGACCTCTGTTTTGTCATCTGCAAAATGGGATGGGTGTTCCTCATTTTCTGGGATTGTCCAGCCCTCACATTCTCTGATTCCATAAGAAGCATTTGTTTTCCTGTTTCTTTAAAATTCATTCAGGCCGTGAGCTGTGATGAATGTGGTTAGCTGCTCCCCAAATCACTCTATTCCCACCCTTTTCCTGTGATCAGGTCTTTCCCGAAACATGACTCACAGTCAGTCAAGTCACAGAACCTAAGGGGCACCCAGCAGAAAAATTTCAACCCTTGCTTCCCAGGAGCTCTGCGGTCTACCTGCCAGGTAAACTTAACTCACCTGGCACAAGGTGGCCATCCCTGGTTTCACATCAACATGATCTCAGGCACAAACCTCCTTGTTTTTCCATTTTGTCTTTAAGTTACTTGTTGAAACAACTGCACAAATATGACACAGATAGAAAATCAGGCATCTTCTGCCCCCAGTGCCTACTAATAAATGATTTTCTGCCACTTTAATGATAAAGATAGAACATTTCCACATTCTGCTACCCTTATTATTTGTCATTTTTGTTGATATTTCTATTGACTACATCTTTCAATATTTTAACAATGGAACATTTATTTAGGGTGTTCCAGACCCAGCCTTTAGTGGTAAAGGTTTCGTTGTTATATTTCTATTATGTTTCCTTTAAAAATCATTATCCTATTTAAACGGATTAAGTCAATTCTATAGGCATTTATCTTATGATATTGATGAAATTGATACATAGAGGGCAGTAGTACAAGTTGATTGGACTTGAGAACCTCTATTAGCACAGTTAAGTATAAATATTATCTATATGTAAACCAAAGTACAGGCCGAGTGAGATTCTCTGACTTTTTTCCACTGTCTGCCCCTCAAGCCTGTGAGAAATGGAATAGTTCTTGCCCTATCAGTAAACAAAGGATGTCACAGTCTTCAGCACTTGCAGCCCTCCAATGTGAGCCGGCGGGCCCTGAGGCACTCAGGATATGCAAATACAGAATGCAGGCCCCAGAGAGCTGAGGTGCATATCAAAGGAAGGAATTCAGTGAGCCCAGGCAAAGAAAAGCGCCGCATTCCTCACCTTGGGAGAGCTGGTTTTCCTTAGTTAACAATCACCTTTTGATGTTCCCCATTACCTGCGTCAGTTCCCTGCCCTGTCCCCTCCCCCCGGTACTTTAGCTCAGGGAGGAAGGAGCGCAGAGGGACTCGGCTGAATAAGGGGCCTGCGCGCCTCGGGAGGAGTTTTCAGCCGCTTTCCCCGCAGTCGGGAAGAGGGGCGATGACGCTGCAGCCGGACCCTGCGCCTCCCTTGCCCCGTTTCCCCTCAGGACGCTCAGGCCGACCCCCTCCTCACGCCCACCAGGCCTCGCGAGCCAGGACGAGGGCAGGGGCGAGAGGACGGACCGAAGTTCCCGGGGACCAGACGCTGGAGGCCGCTCTTTCTGCACAGCTGCGGCGGGTGGCAGCGAACCCCTGCCCCTCAGAAGCTGGTCTTGTGCTGCTGCCCGGGCACCGGACCAGGCGGAGGGTCGGCGCCCACTTACCCGGCCCGCCGTCCCCGCGACTGTCATGGCTTCGGCAGCCGGGGCACCTCCAGAGCCGGCAGCCTCAGTGAGGTTGCCCTCCCCTCGGGCTCCGGGGCAGTTCCGTGAAGGCGGAGGGAAGAGACCCCGCCTGAGCCGGGAGTTCCAGCTCTGAGGAAACGCGGGCTCTGTTCAGCGCGCAGTGGGTGGGACCGCTCTGCCCCGAGGCCTTCCGGGAGGGAGCGGGGCGGCGGGGGAGGGCGCCGCCAGGAGCGCAGGGCCCCGTCGGGGGTCCTGGAGGGGCGGCCCGGCCTGGGGGCCATGCCCATTGTGGCCGCAGCCCAGGCCTTTTTCCTGGAATCCTACCCAAAAAAATTAGAAAGATACACAGTCTATAGTAAATACTCACAAATGATTGTTGCTGCTGTGCTCACTATTCTATTAAAGGTGTAAAATCCATAAAACACTTTAAGTTCAAAATTAAATATGAATTTTTACCTTTCTAATTATGTCTCTGATATTCACAGTTGTGGTTAATGAATCAGAGACTGTGGCATCACTAGTTAAAAATGAGCTTGTTAAAAAAATAGAACTCAGGCCCACCGGACCTACTGAATCACAATCTGCACTTTTACAATCTCCCCAGTGTACTCGTGTACCCATGAATAGTTGAAAGGTACATTTCTACCTCGACAGGTCTTTTCTCTATGAGAAATACACACATTTTATCCAGTTTGATATAAATAAAACACTCAAAAATGCATATGCCTGTGTTGAAACCATCATTTTATCATTTCTTTTTCAGACAAGTATAGTCTCTATACTGGTTTTGTGGCTCACATGCCATACTCTTTTCTTGTAGGTAGAAATAAGGTAGAGAAAGTCACTTTGTAAAAAAAAAAATTATACATATATATATATATATATATATATATATATATATATATGTATGTACTAGTGGATAATTGAAGACACTCTTCTAAATTAAAACCTTCCTTAACTTGCTGTTTTCTTCTTGGGTCATATTATGAACTCTTCCCGTGGCCACATGGCATGTGTACGTTTAATTTCAGGGACTGCTGACATTCCAGGATGTGGCCATAGATTTCTGTCAAGAGGAGTGAGAATGCCTGGACCAAGATCAATGGGAATTGTACAGGGATGTGATGTTAGAGAAGTATAGGAACCTGCTCTCCTTGGGTGAGGATACCTTCCTTCCAGAATTCCTTATCCAACCACAGGGTTTGGAGTCCTTCATTTGTAGAATATCTCCTGGAATCTTCTGCTTCCTACAATAGGGTTTCAGATTGCAACGTTTCAGGAAAGATTGGGAGTTTGTGGGTATAATTTTCCTTATTCTTTTAAAATTGCAGCCTCCCTTTTAATATACTTTGTAACTGCTTGGGATGTGTCTATATGAACTGTGTACTATATGCTTCTGTTATAGTCCTTACAATCTTTTATTGCCTTATTTTCTCTAACAATTTTCCATGGATTCTTTGGGCTTAAGGTATATTAACAGGGAGACTGCGAATCTGGGACTTCCCTGGTGATGCAGTGATTAAGAATTCGCCTGCCAATGAACTATGGGACCCGGTTCGATCCCCGGTCCGGGAAGATCTCACGTGCCACGGAACAACTAAGCCATTGGGCCACAACTACTGAGTCTGCACGCCACAACTACTGAAGACGGTGTGTCTTGAGCCCATGCGCCATTTATTTTTTGGAGAATAAAACCACTTCTGAGTGATTAAAATTTAGGCCAGCTAGTCAAAATGCTTTATCACCTGTTCTTCTAAAACACTGGTCAATGGAACAAGTTTTACTAGGGATAACAGTGTAATTGTATTCTGGAGTTCATATGGGCAATATGGTTTATGACCTTGATGCTGGATCACGACATTTCAACGGTATAACTGCTATTAATTGTCTGTTTGTTCAACGATTAAAGTCTCACGTGATCTGAGTTCAGACTGGAGTCATCCTGGTTGGTTTCTGTCTATTGCAGATTTCTTCCAGTATGAAAGGACAAGAGCAATACGGCTTCCTTTACAAAATGTCTTCAAACTAAATGATGATATAATCTACATTCAATTAATTTATACATACCCTACTGTAGAACAGGGTTCGTTACGCTGGCAGAGCCCGGTAATTATGTAAAACTGAAACTTTTTCTGCACTGGTTCAAGTCCTCTTCCTAAGAATATGTTTATCATCAACATTCTTTCACAAATTACCCAATTTAATTCACCATAGCATTCCTCATATTAACTAAATGGAAAATCCTAGGCTATATACAAATCCAGAAAGGGCCAAAAATCGTCAGCCCCCATGGATGATTACAACCCATTGCTGAGGCATTCAAATTACTTATTAAAGAACCACTATGTCCATCAACATCATCAATTTATATATTATTGCCCCAATGCTAGCCTTAACCCTGGCTCTCACAACATGAATTCCTCTTCCCATATCTTATCCACTAATTAGTATAAATGTAGGCATATTATTTCTATTAGCCATATCACACCTAGCCATTTATTCCATCCTCAGATCTGGATGAACTTCACATTCAAAATACTCACTCACTGGAGCTCCAGGAACAATAGCACAGACGATCATCTCATATGAAGTAATGTAGCAGTTATTCTATTCTCAGTCTTACTGGTAAATGGATCATTTACACTTTCAACAGTAATTATTACACAAGAACACCTATGACTAATTTTCTCGTGACCCCTACCCAGAATTTGATTATCTCCGCAGTAGCAGAAATCCAGTGAAGCCCCACTTGATTTAACAGAAGTAGAATCAAAACCTGTACATGTCTTCAATGTAGAAAATGTAGCAGGCCCATTCACCCCGTCCTTCCTAGAGAATATGTCAATTTCCCTATAATAAACGTTTCCACAGCAATCTATTTTTAGGAGCATTCGACAATCCCTAGGTGCCAGAATTATAGATTCTTTCATCTTGTAAATATAGTTTTCTTTAAAAAATAATTTTTATAGTTTTACTACCTTTAAACAAAATGTACTCCATTGCTGTGGAATATTCCTTCATAGGAGCGTGCATGGTTCATTTCTGCATCCGTCTGTGATGGCCTTCAGGTTCCTTCAGGTTTGGCTCCTGTGGCTGCAAGTCCATGTCCGTGTGTCCTGGTGCAGGGCTGGTGGGTTTGTGTTCAACTGGGAGGAGCACTGTGGGTCTCTGTGCACGGACTTCGCTATCTGAGGCCCGATTGCTTCAGAAGTGGTTGCATCCCCCCGTTGCGTACCAGGCTTTCCATTGCTCCACATCCTGCTGATGTTTGATACTATGTCTTTCATGTCTGCCATTCTGGTAGGTGTATGCACAGTATTTTGCTTATGGCTTTAATCCCTCTGTTGTTAGTGAAGTTGTGCATCTTGTGGTATTCATGGACTATTTCCTGTTGTTTTTTGAAAAGTTTTAAAAATTGTGGTCTGGTACACATAACATAAAATGTACTATCTTAAGCATTTTTAAGTGCACATTTCAGGGTCAGGAAGTAATTCACACTGTTGTGCAAACCTGACCACCATCATCCTGCAGAACTTTTTCATCTTGCAAAATTGAAACAGTCCCCATTAAACACTCACTCCCCATTGTCCCTCCCTCAGCCTCTGGCCCTCAACATCCTACTTTATGTCTCTATATTTCCGACTGCTCTAGGGGCCTTGTATGAGTGGATCAAGCACTGTTTGTTTTTTTGTGTCTAGCTTACATCACTGAGCATAATGCCCTCAAGGTTCATCCCTGCTGCATCCTGTGTCAGAATTGACTTGCTTTTTAGGCTGAATAGCCTTTCCTTGTATTGATGGACCGTGTTTTTCTTCTCCATTCATCCATTAGTGGACACATGTAATATCTACATTCATTTCTACTGTCATAATATTTGTGGAATAAAATCAGAAAGTCCTATGAATCAAAAGTCATTTGCCATTAACTTTTTTCTTAAACTTTTTGTTGTGGAAAACATCAAGGCTAAGAAAAGGGAAAAATACATGTCAGCTTCACTTGTGTTCAGGAATTAATGCTTTACGGATTCACTTTATTCCCTGTGTGTGTGCTATGCGTGTGCATGTGCCTGTTTGCATACATATGCTGTGCATGTGCATAGGTATGTGAACTTGCACACATTAGTGTGTGCATGGGCATATGGGTGCATGTGTGTTCACATGCTAGTGTGTGAATATATTTGTGCTGTGCACGTGCATATGTTTGTGTGTGTGCTGTGCCTGCCTGTGCGCACACCTGTGTGTTTGCTGGAACCACTTGCAAGTTGGCTGCAGACTGAATTGTGCCCCAGATATATCCGCACGCAGCTGCTCTAACAATCCTGCGTAGCCACGTAAAGGTCACAGATCTCAGGGATTTAAATGGACGGAGCAGGATATCCTGACACAGAGTTTGTCTTCCAATGACTGTCACTGTCTCAGTAACATCCTTCACACCTTCTTTAAGCCCCATTCAGGGTCCAGTTTAGACTCCCATTACATTCAGTCACCTGTCCCAGGTCCCCTAAAGCAACAATGTCACCGTTGGAGAGCCTGGCCAAGGCCGGGGGTGCCCCTCCTGTTGGCCTGGCCTCCAGGCCCTGCCCTTGGCTCCTGTTTTCTCATATCTCAGCCAGGCCCCGACTTGGATCGGGCCGACACCTCTTTCCTCACAGGGTCCCATCGCCCAGTCAAGGGGGTTCATTCTCCCCAAACACAGCATCAGGAGTCGGGGGCTGACAGTCCCCACTGGGTCTCCTTCATGTGAGACCCTGTGCTGTTGAAAGAGCAGGCACCCAGCCCTCGGGGGTTGGGGACTGGGGGGCGACATGCGGCCCACGATGGGCAGGCGGGTGTCCGGGTGGGGCGAGCCAGTATGCAAGGAGTTCCGCGGTGGGTTCTCCTCTCCAACGGCTTCTGTGCCCCTAACTCTCCCCGTGCCTCCCCTCGAAGACAGTGCGGTGCCCGGGTTGGGAACTATGGGAGCCGTCAGCCACCGCCCCCTCTACACACACACACACACGCACATGCACACGCACACGCACACGCTGCAGGGAAGCAGGACCTGAGTGCAGGGGTCTCAGCGGCCCTGAGCGCCCCACCCGGAATCGGCCAGCCGAATGGACAGACCGGATCTCCCTGCCTGGACCATGCAGGACTCTCCTGACCTGGCTTGCAGTGTGGCCGCCTCCTTCTGGAAGTCTGGGAGGCTGGAATCAGGCCACTTCTTGTCTGTCCTGGCAGCAGACTGGGCTGCACTCTAAGAAGTTCGTGGCTCGCCCGTGGATGCTGACCATCAGGTGGCCAGAGACATTGGGAACATTTCTGTTTTGCCTGTTGAAATGTTTAATGACAAAGATTTTGTTCAGTTTCCTGATGTGGGTGTCCAAAGATGAGAGACCCATGTGTGTGATCTGTACCCCCTATGAGATCAGCCCTAAGCTAGTTTAAACATGATCAAGTTGTGTCTACATGGTAGATTTAGACCTCGGCATGTCCTGTCTACTGATTATGTTTAGAGCTGACCATGTGTTGTCTAGAATAAGAAGATTTAGACCTGACCATGTTCTGTGTACGCTAGGACTATGGGGACCTGGGTAGAGACCCGGCCTGGCCTCACTACTGGGAAGCTCCGTGCCTGCATCTGAATGTCAGTGCTTAGATGTCTGGGGTCTGGAGCTGAGGTGGGCTTGTGTACGTAACAGCCTCTCTTCTGAGTGTGGTGACCTGGTCCTCCCAAGGGTCAGTGCTATGGTCGGGGCCTTAGTCTTAATCCCTGCAAGGTTCACCTTCCCTGGGGCTCATGGAGAATCCTCAGGAGGACTACCTGGCAATAATTCCAATTTACCAGCACGTGCACGGTGCATAGGGAAGCAGGTTTAGCTGCTGAATTGATTGCAGGGCACGCAGATCGGGCAAAAGGCCGATGGGTGACAGCTGAGGCTGCTGCTGAGCTCTCCCTCCAGTCTACCGTCCCTACTCAGCAGAGTCCAGAGCTGCCCCTCGGCTTTCAGCCCTGCTGTCCTGTGAGTGTTCTCAACATGTAAGTGAGACGAGAAAGGACTGAGCATGCCAGCACCAGGGTCGTGTGTTCAACTCTAGTATGAAAGCTGTAAAAACAGTTAAAATCACACAGAACCATAGTGAGAAGAGGAGGACTCCTCTGGGACAAGTGTGGGGAAAGGAGACCCACCTGACACTTTTTCCCATCCCAGGAGGTCCCAGGGACCCAGCTTGTTTCCACATTGGGGGAGCCCCCTGCAGAGCCATGGTGTCCTGACCAAGGGGACGTGTGACCCCAGGTGCAGGGTCTGGGGAGGTGAGGTCACCCTGGGACTGTGGACATGTGACCCAGGTGGAGGGGTCTGGGGAGGTGGGTCACCCTGGTGAGTGTGGATGTGTGGCCCCAGGTATAGGGTGCTGGGACTGTGTGGGTCTCACCATACCTGCATGGGTCAGGAGCACATGGATGGGGAGACCGCATATGCGCTCTTTGCCTGCAGTGTGTCCTGTCCCCTTTGAGATTTCCAACCTCTGCATTAAGGGTGTTGTCCTGATTAACCTGTGGTTCCTTTTCTTCTCTTCATCTTGTCACAATCATATGAGGTCAGGCATGTTTGAGTGGGTTGCTGCTCTGTGTTCCGGTGAGTGACAACACTTGGTGGTATCGTATTAATACTATAGCATATCATATGTCTAATCTATGGGGGTCACCACTGCCTGGGTCCCCCTGGACAGAGGTCAGGTGAGCACAGACTAGCCCCCCCTAAGAATGGTCTCCCACGTGCTCTGTGAGGGTACCGTGATGGCCCCTAAGGTAGGGGACTGTGTCTGGGCCTCCGACATTTGTGATGAAGGGGAGTCGAAATGGAATCTCAATTAACAAGACATTATCTTAAGAATTTATTTTAAGTGAAATAAAACACACGTCATATACCCTTTACCATCATCACCATTTTAAGTGCACGTTTCTGAGGCATCAGATAGATTCACTTTCTCGTGGAGCCATCACCACCATCACTAGAACTTTTCGTCCTTCAAAACCACAATTCCACAACCATGAAAGTCTCATTCCCCATTCCCTCCCACTGTCCCTGGCACCGATATCCACTTCAATCCCTGAGTTGTCGACTCCAGGGCACCCACTGGAGTGGAATCCTGCCGTGTTTGCTGACGGGTCATTTTGGAAGAGCTGACTTTCAATCTGAAGCTCTGCCTGTTCGCATCTGAAGAATCTGCATTTAAGGAGAGGGTGTATGAGGAAGGGGGTGTATGCGGGACAAAGGTGTCCGGGGTGCAGGTGAGCCAGGACCTGACCAGCTGCCTTTTGGGTCCTCTGGTCCCATCTCTTGGTCTGTGCCTCATCTGCATCATCACTGTCCCCGCTGCCACCGCTGGGGTGTTGTTGTCTGAGTGAGAGTCCCCTGGTGCCCCTGCTCTCCTCCCCTCCTCCTGCTGGTTGCGGAGGGAACTGCTTGCTGTGTGGTCTCTACTCCTGAGGCATGAAGGACCCTGTAGCATGGACCTGCAGAGTGTGGGGTGTGGTCCCAAGAGCATGGGGCCCACATAGGACACGACATTGGGGCATGACAAGTGCTAGGGCTGCCTCATCACTGACAGGGAATGTTGCCCAGATCCTGCTCCAGAGGGCGTGGTGGGTGGCCTGGGACCCTAGAGGCCCCATTCCTATACTGGAGCTTGGAGAGGGCATCCCCATGGGCTGCAGATTCACCCCATATCTCAGCCATATCCCTCTGTCCTGTCTTTGAACTCAGGAAAACGAGCTCTCTTGTCCACAACATAGGCCTGGTCCTGTTGATATAACGATTCTTTAAGTTAGGCGTCCTGGGATAGCAGCTCCTTTTAGGCCTGAGAAGGAACAACTCCGGAGTGTACAACGATTTCAGATGAAACTAATATTCAATGACTATCCCTAACTACTCGGTTGTTGACTTCTATTAGTCATTATTCTCCTGGTTTTAGCTCTGATGTGGGGATTACAGAGGAGTCAACATTTAAATCTTCGTAATCTGTGTATTTGTAGCTTCAGTATCATTACTGACCCATAGTTTTTTATGGTTTGGGAAGAGTTATTGATTTCATGTATCATGTAAAGGATTCACAATGATGATAGGGCAATTAAGATTACAATAATAGCTAGTAAATTGTTCACATTTTCTCTACCTGTGCATCTATTGTATGCAGATGAGTTTAGATGTCAATATTAGTGAAATGATATAGAGGACTAGAGAACTTATTTTAAAAATCACTATTAATGTGTGATGAAGAAAATGTAAAAGTTTTTCCATAATCGGTGATGTTGTATCTTGAGAGCCTAGATGAAATTGATATGCCTTAGTGATATACAGGATTTTAGCCTATCATTTAACTTTGACAAAGCTACATCACTTTTTACTTTTATCTCATTTATTGAGGAAGACATAATTGTTATGGTGTTGGCTTGAAACTGGTTGAAAAGGACTTGAGTCCTTCCTTATTTTACATTGACATAGGTAGGATCTTGAAACGTAGGATATGGTGGAGGACATCCGTGTAACCATTCTAGGTTAGGAGTAGCAATTTCCACTGCTAAGACTTCTTGTTTAGACACAAATGCTTTTCAAAGTATGAAGATTATTAGCATTACTGCTGCTACTGAGATGAATGAGCCTAAAGACAAAATATTTCATGTTGTGTGTGCCTCAGGGTACTCAGACTAACGTAGTGACATCCCTGAGAGGCCACGAAAGTGCTGCAGGAAGTCATATTTACTACTACAAATATACTTGTGAAGTGAATTTTTGCTCATGCTGAGTTAACTGTATAACCTGAGAATAGTGGGAATCAGTGTAGAAAGCCTCCTATAATAGTGAAGACTGCTCCCATGGACATTAGGTCATGGAAGTGTGCTACTACATAGTATATATCCTGGAGGACAATGTCTGGGGATGAGTTGGCTAAGATGATTCCTGTCAAACCACCTACTGTAAAAAGAAAAACTAAAGCCTAAAACTCATAATATAGTGGGAGGTCATATAGTATTACCTCCGTGAACAGTTGCTAACCAGGGACTTCCCTGGTGACGCAGTGGTTAAGAATTCGTCTGCCAATGCAGGGGACACGGGTTCGAGCCCTTGTCTGGGAAGATTCCACATGCCGCGGAGCAAAAAGCCCGTGTGCCACAACTACTGAGCCTGCCCTCTAGAGCCCGCAAGCCACCACTACTGAAGCCCACGCGCCTAGAGGCCGTGCTCTGCAACAAGAGAAGCCACTGCAATGAAAGGGCCGCACACCGCAACGAAGAGTAGCTGCCGCTCACCGCAAACAGAGAAAGCCCATGCGCAGCAACCAAGACCCAACTCAGCCAAAAAAAAAAAAAAAAAAAGAAAAGAAAAAGAAAAATTAAATAAAGAGTTGCTAATCAGCTAGATACTTTTACTCCTGTAGGGATAGAAGTAATTACGGTAGCTGATGCAAAGTGTGCTCCTGAGTCCACAGCTATCCCTATGGTAAACATATGATGGGCCCACAAGAGAACTCCTAAAAAACCAGTGGACATGACTCATACTATTCCCAGATAGCTGAAAGGCAATTTTTGTCCTAAATAGTATGTAATGATATGTGAGTTTATAACAAACCCTGTTAGGCCATGAATACAGACTTCAGGGTGAGCAAAGTATCAAAAGAGGTGTTGGTATAGGATTCGGTCTCCTCCTGCCGGGTCAAAGAAAGTAGTGTTTAGATTTCTATCTCTTAACAGCATGGCAATTCTGGCTGCTTGGACTGAGATTGGTAATTATAGTAATATGGCTATAGTTGTGGAAGATTAAACAAATAATGGTGTTTGGTATTGGGATATGACTGCTGGTTTTGTATTAAAGACTATAGTAATAAAAGTAATAATACCAAGAATTGAGGAGACACCTGCTAAATGTAAGGAGAAAACAGTTAGGTCGACAGAGGCTCCTGCATGGGCCAGATTGCAGGCTAGAGCTGAATACACGGTCCCACTGGTACCAGAACCAGCTTCTACTATTGGTGATATGAGTAGGAGTAAGAATGATGGGGGAAGTAGGCAAAAGTTTATATGATTTATTGGGGGAAATGCTATTCAGGTGTCCGAGTTATTAGTGGCCCAAGTCAGTTTTCAAAAGCCTGCAATCATAACGGGTACAGCTATAAAGAAAATTATTACAAGTGCAGGGACTGTTATGACAACCTTACAGATTTGGGCATCTCCAAGTAGCGGTCCAGGTCAGCATAGCTCAGCCTGGATTAATATAATTAAGGTGCTGCCTGCTACTCCAGCTCAAGCACCAAATAGTAAATATAAAATGCCGATATCTTTGTGATTTGTTGAAAATATACAGCAGTGTATGAACAGAGGTAAAATGACTGAGTCAGCATTAGACTGTAAATCTGAAGACAGAGATTGAGCCCTCTTTCTGGCAAACCCTGTGGTGAATCAACAAATTGAATTGTAACTTCAGAGAAGCAGCTTCAATTCTGCCAGTGATTATCCTGCCTTTTTTTTTTCTTTTTTTCTTTCTCAAATGAAGGAGAAGTAGACTGAAGCCAGTTGACTAGAGGATTTGCCTGTTAACTAAAGTTTCCTGGGGTTAAAACTCATCAATCTCGTAAAGATTTGGCTTCAATACAGTGTTTGCTTTACATTCAATTGATGTAGAATAAAGTCTTGCAATCCTTATTTTTAGGAATTAAGTCAATTTCACTTGTTTAGGGTTTTGAAAGCTCTTGGTCTGAACTAACCTAAATTCCTAGTCCAGCACCGATAGAATGGGTGTTGTGTGTAGTAACCGTGAGGGTATTATGATTGGTAACGATAGGAAGGTTATTTCTTTGTATGTTGAAATTGTTTTGTGTTTGTGTTGTTTAATGAAGGGAATATAGTTAGTGATGTGGAGTATGTTAGCTGCAAGTAGAAATATATGCTGAGGACTGCTATGGTGGCTATTAGTGTTGGTAGAATGATGTTGTCGTTTTTGTTATCTCTTGGATAATTATTCATTTGCGTAGAAAGCCTGATAGTGATGGGCGATGTCCTAATGATACTATAATGGTGAGGAAAATGATTGTGATGGGAGGTGTTTTATCTCATGTGTGTGATAATGATACTCTTGTAGTACATGATCTGGGCATAAATAAGAAGAAGATAGTGTTGTTATGATATAAATTAGTATGTTTAGGATTGTTATAATCTGAATATACATTATAATAGCTGTTATTCATCCTATATGGGCAATTGATGAGGAGGGTGTAATATTTTCCAGGTGAGTATGGCGAAGTCTGCCTCAGCCTCCAGCTATGATTTATAATATCACTATGATTAATAGTATATTTAGGTTGATGGATGGTGACATGTGGTATAAAACTGATAGGGGTGCAATTTTGTCATGTTGATAGCATCAGGTCTGCTGTTCATGGGATGCCTCGTGTGACTTCAGGCACTCAGAAGTGAAATGGGGAAAGTCCTACTTTTGTGACAAGGGCGATTGTCATGAGGGTGGATGCTCCTGGATTAAAGATTCTTGTTATTCACTGTGCTCTTTGACCAGAGTATATTAGATTAATGATAATAGCCATTATAAGTAGTATTGATGTGGTGGACTGTTTTAGGAAATATTTGTTGGATGCTTCTGTAGCTTATGGGTTCATGTTTTTTACTAGAATGGGGATACCATTAACCAGTGTGAGCTTGTTATACAATTATATTTCCTGAGAAAATGGTCAGTAGAATGATGGTAAAAACAATGAGAGTTTATTAGCACAGGAAGGATATACAAAAATATTTTGGGGGTATGGGCCTGTAGCTTACTTAGAGAACTTTACTATATAGCATGTGGTGTAATGTGGTAGGTAGCATGGAGAATGTAAAATTATTAGGAAGAATTCAATTCCAGGAATAAGAGCATTGAAACCTCTATGATTTACTCTATCAAAGTAACTCTTTTGTCAGACATATTTCTTAAATTTGTGGTGGGTTGCCTGGTATGATGACAAGTAGTGAAAACTCTCATATACATAGGGTTAATGTTAGTCGTAAAAAAACTTTTCATAAGAGATGTATGCGTTGATCATATCAAAATTGTAGGTAGGAGGCTCAAATTCATAGAAAGGAGATTGTTAGATGTGTTTTAATGATGACTTGGGCTGTATATAATTCTGGCACCTAGGGATTGTCGAATGCTCTTAAAAATAGATTGCTGTGGAAATGTTTATTATAGGGAAATTGACATATTCTCTAGGAGGGACGGGGTGAATGGGCCTGCTACATTTTCTACATTGAAGACATATACAGGTTTTGATGCTACTTCCGTTAAATCAAGTGGGGCTTCATTGGATTTCTGCTACTGCGGAGATAATCAAATTCTGGGTAGGGGTCAGGAGAAAATTAGTCATAGGTGTTCTTGTGTAATAATTACTGTTGAAAGTGTAAATGATCCATTTATCAGTAAGACTGAGAATAGAATAACTGCTACATTACTTCATAGGAGATGATTGTCTGTGCTATTGTTCCTAGAGCTCCAGTGAGTGTGTATTTTGAATGTGAAGTTCATCCAGATCTGAGGATGGAGTAAATGGCTAGGTGTGATATGGCTAATAGAAATAATATGCCTACATTTATATTAATTAGTGGATAAGATATGGGAAGAGGAATTCATGTTGTGAGAGCCATGGTTAAGGCTAGCATTGGGGTTAAGGCTAGCAAGAGAAGCCACCGCAATGAGAAGCCCGCGCACCGCAACAAAGAGTAGCCCCCGCTTGCTGCAACTAGAGAAAGCCTGCGCATAGCAACGAAGACCCAACGCAGCCGAAAACAAATTAATTAATTAATTAGTTAACTATTTTAAACAAAAGTACTATATCCTTCAGTACAGCTTCTCTGGGAAGAACACAGAGATGGCGTAAGAGAGTGAGAAAGACCAATATTTAGTGCACATCTCTCATGCAGGTGCTCTGCTGGCTCAGATAGATTTATCCCCACTTTACAAAGGAGGAAATAATCTCAGAGAGGTTTAGTAATTTTCCCAAAGCCAAACAGCTATGGAGTGGCAGAACCAAGATCTGAACCAAGTCTGTTACCTTCAAAGCCTAAGTCCTCATCACAACAAAACTCAATTAATATTTACATTTATCGAATTACCTTGCAACCTGGGGAGTTCTTGGCACAATCCTGAAGAAGAGTGAGAAAGAAAGAAATAGCATTGTTCCTACAGTCAACCCACATTTTTGGAGCAGCTGCTAGATGCCTGGCCCTTTTTGGGCTTCAGCAGTGATCAAGACAGGAAGAGTCCTGCTTTCATGAACCACGTAGTGGGGAGGAGAGACGGGTGCAACTTGGGTGAGGGATTTCACCTTGCTGGACCTCTGTTTTGTCATCTGCAAAATGGGATGGGTGTTCCTCATTTTCTGGGATTGTCCAGCCCTCACATTCTCTGATTCCATAAGAAGCATTTGTTTTCCTGTTTCTTTAAAATTCATTCAGGCCGTGAGCTGTGATGAATGTGGTTAGCTGCTCCCCAAATCACTCTATTCCCACCCTTTTCCTGTGATCAGGTCTTTCCCGAAACATGACTCACAGTCAGTCAAGTCACAGAACCTAAGGGGCACCCAGCAGAAAAATTTCAACCCTTGCTTCCCAGGAGCTCTGCGGTCTACCTGCCAGGTAAACTTAACTCACCTGGCACAAGGTGGCCATCCCTGGTTTCACATCAACATGATCTCAGGCACAAACCTCCTTGTTTTTCCATTTTGTCTTTAAGTTACTTGTTGAAACAACTGCACAAATATGACACAGATAGAAAATCAGGCATCTTCTGCCCCCAGTGCCTACTAATAAATGATTTTCTGCCACTTTAATGATAAAGATAGAACATTTCCACATTCTGCTACCCTTATTATTTGTCATTTTTGTTGATATTTCTATTGACTACATCTTTCAATATTTTAACAATGGAACATTTATTTAGGGTGTTCCAGACCCAGCCTTTAGTGGTAAAGGTTTCGTTGTTATATTTCTATTATGTTTCCTTTAAAAATCATTATCCTATTTAAACGGATTAAGTCAATTCTATAGGCATTTATCTTATGATATTGATGAAATTGATACATAGAGGGCAGTAGTACAAGTTGATTGGACTTGAGAACCTCTATTAGCACAGTTAAGTATAAATATTATCTATATGTAAACCAAAGTACAGGCCGAGTGAGATTCTCTGACTTTTTTCCACTGTCTGCCCCTCAAGCCTGTGAGAAATGGAATAGTTCTTGCCCTATCAGTAAACAAAGGATGTCACAGTCTTCAGCACTTGCAGCCCTCCAATGTGAGCCGGCGGGCCCTGAGGCACTCAGGATATGCAAATACAGAATGCAGGCCCCAGAGAGCTGAGGTGCATATCAAAGGAAGGAATTCAGTGAGCCCAGGCAAAGAAAAGCGCCGCATTCCTCACCTTGGGAGAGCTGGTTTTCCTTAGTTAACAATCACCTTTTGATGTTCCCCATTACCTGCGTCAGTTCCCTGCCCTGTCCCCTCCCCCCGGTACTTTAGCTCAGGGAGGAAGGAGCGCAGAGGGTCTCGGCTGAATAAGGGGCCTGCGCGCCTCGGGAGGAGTTTTCAGCCGCTTTCCCCGCAGTCGGGAAGAGGGGCGATGACGCTGCAGCCGGACCCTGCGCCTCCCTTGCCCCGTTTCCCCTCAGGACGCTCAGGCCGACCCCCTCCTCACGCCCACCAGGCCTCGCGAGCCAGGACGAGGGCAGGGGCGAGAGGACGGACCGAAGTTCCCGGGGACCAGACGCTGGAGGCCGCTCTTTCTGCACAGCTGCGGCGGGTGGCAGCGAACCCCTGCCCCTCAGAAGCTGGTCTTGTGCTGCTGCCCGGGCACCGGACCAGGCGGAGGGTCGGCGCCCACTTACCCGGCCCGCCGTCCCCGCGACTGTCATGGCTTCGGCAGCCGGGGCACCTCCAGAGCCGGCAGCCTCAGTGAGGTTGCCCTCCCCTCGGGCTCCGGGGCAGTTCCGTGAAGGCGGAGGGAAGAGACCCCGCCTGAGCCGGGAGTTCCAGCTCTGAGGAAACGCGGGCTCTGTTCAGCGCGCAGTGGGTGGGACCGCTCTGCCCCGAGGCCTTCCGGGAGGGAGCGGGGCGGCGGGGGAGGGCGCCGCCAGGAGCGCAGGGCCCCGTCGGGGGTCCTGGAGGGGCGGCCCGGCCTGGGGGCCATGCCCATTGTGGCCGCAGCCCAGGCCTTTTTCCTGGAATCCTACCCAAAAAAATTAGAAAGATACACAGTCTATAGTAAATACTCACAAATGATTGTTGCTGCTGTGCTCACTATTCTATTAAAGGTGTAAAATCCATAAAACACTTTAAGTTCAAAATTAAATATGAATTTTTACCTTTCTAATTATGTCTCTGATATTCACAGTTGTGGTTAATGAATCAGAGACTGTGGCATCACTAGTTAAAAATGAGCTTGTGAAAAAAATAGAACTCAGGCCCACCGGACCTACTGAATCACAATCTGCACTTTTACAATCTCCCCAGTGTACTCGTGTACCCATGAATAGTTGAAAGGTACATTTCTACCTCGACAGGTCTTTTCTCTATGAGAAATACACACATTTTATCCAGTTTGATATAAATAAAACACTCAAAAATGCATATGCCTGTGTTGAAACCATCATTTTATCATTTCTTTTTCAGACAAGTATAGTCTCTATACTGGTTTTGTGGCTCACATGCCATACTCTTTTCTTGTAGGTAGAAATAAGGTAGAGAAAGTCACTTTGTAAAAAAAAAAATTATACATATATATATATATATATATATATATATATATATATATATATGTATGTACTAGTGGATAATTGAAGACACTCTTCTAAATTAAAACCTTCCTTAACTTGCTGTTTTCTTCTTGGGTCATATTATGAACTCTTCCCGTGGCCACATGGCATGTGTACGTTTAATTTCAGGGACTGCTGACATTCCAGGATGTGGCCATAGATTTCTGTCAAGAGGAGTGAGAATGCCTGGACCAAGATCAATGGGAATTGTACAGGGATGTGATGTTAGAGAAGTATAGGAACCTGCTCTCCTTGGGTGAGGATACCTTCCTTCCAGAATTCCTTATCCAACCACAGGGTTTGGAGTCCTTCATTTGTAGAATATCTCCTGGAATCTTCTGCTTCCTACAATAGGGTTTCAGATTGCAACGTTTCAGGAAAGATTGGGAGTTTGTGGGTATAATTTTCCTTATTCTTTTAAAATTGCAGCCTCCCTTTTAATATACTTTGTAACTGCTTGGGATGTGTCTATATGAACTGTGTACTATATGCTTCTGTTATAGTCCTTACAATCTTTTATTGCCTTATTTTCTCTAACAATTTTCCATGGATTCTTTGGGCTTAAGGTATATTAACAGGGAGACTGCGAATCTGGGACTTCCCTGGTGATGCAGTGATTAAGAATTCGCCTGCCAATGAACTATGGGACCCGGTTCGATCCCCGGTCCGGGAAGATCTCACGTGCCACGGAACAACTAAGCCATTGGGCCACAACTACTGAGTCTGCACGCCACAACTACTGAAGACGGTGTGTCTTGAGCCCATGCGCCATTTATTTTTTGGAGAATAAAACCACTTCTGAGTGATTAAAATTTAGGCCAGCTAGTCAAAATGCTTTATCACCTGTTCTTCTAAAACACTGGTCAATGGAACAAGTTTTACTAGGGATAACAGTGTAATTGTATTCTGGAGTTCATATGGGCAATATGGTTTATGACCTTGATGCTGGATCACGACATTTCAACGGTATAACTGCTATTAATTGTCTGTTTGTTCAACGATTAAAGTCTCACGTGATCTGAGTTCAGACTGGAGTCATCCTGGTTGGTTTCTGTCTATTGCAGATTTCTTCCAGTATGAAAGGACAAGAGCAATACGGCTTCCTTTACAAAATGTCTTCAAACTAAATGATGATATAATCTACATTCAATTAATTTATACATACCCTACTGTAGAACAGGGTTCGTTACGCTGGCAGAGCCCGGTAATTATGTAAAACTGAAACTTTTTCTGCACTGGTTCAAGTCCTCTTCCTAAGAATATGTTTATAATCAACATTCTTTCACAAATTACCCAATTTAATTCACCATAGCATTCCTCATATTAACTAAATGGAAAATCCTAGGCTATATACAAATCCAGAAAGGGCCAAAAATCGTCAGCCCCCATGGATGATTACAACCCATTGCTGAGGCATTCAAATTACTTATTAAAGAACCACTATGTCCATCAACATCATCAATTTATATATTATTGCCCCAATGCTAGCCTTAACCCTGGCTCTCACAACATGAATTCCTCTTCCCATATCTTATCCACTAATTAGTATAAATGTAGGCATATTATTTCTATTAGCCATATCACACCTAGCCATTTATTCCATCCTCAGATCTGGATGAACTTCACATTCAAAATACTCACTCACTGGAGCTCCAGGAACAATAGCACAGACGATCATCTCATATGAAGTAATGTAGCAGTTATTCTATTCTCAGTCTTACTGGTAAATGGATCATTTACACTTTCAACAGTAATTATTACACAAGAACACCTATGACTAATTTTCTCGTGACCCCTACCCAGAATTTGATTATCTCCGCAGTAGCAGAAATCCAGTGAAGCCCCACTTGATTTAACAGAAGTAGAATCAAAACCTGTACATGTCTTCAATGTAGAAAATGTAGCAGGCCCATTCACCCCGTCCTTCCTAGAGAATATGTCAATTTCCCTATAATAAACGTTTCCACAGCAATCTATTTTTAGGAGCATTCGACAATCCCTAGGTGCCAGAATTATAGATTCTTTCATCTTGTAAATATAGTTTTCTTTAAAAAATAATTTTTATAGTTTTACTACCTTTAAACAAAATGTACTCCATTGCTGTGGAATATTCCTTCATAGGAGCGTGCATGGTTCATTTCTGCATCCGTCTGTGATGGCCTTCAGGTTCCTTCAGGTTTGGCTCCTGTGGCTGCAAGTCCATGTCCGTGTGTCCTGGTGCAGGGCTGGTGGGTTTGTGTTCAACTGGGAGGAGCACTGTGGGTCTCTGTGCACGGACTTCGCTATCTGAGGCCCGATTGCTTCAGAAGTGGTTGCATCCCCCCGTTGCGTACCAGGCTTTCCATTGCTCCACATCCTGCTGATGTTTGATACTATGTCTTTCATGTCTGCCATTCTGGTAGGTGTATGCACAGTATTTTGCTTATGGCTTTAATCCCTCTGTTGTTAGTGAAGTTGTGCATCTTGTGGTATTCATGGACTATTTCCTGTTGTTTTTTGAAAAGTTTTAAAAATTGTGGTCTGGTACACATAACATAAAATGTACTATCTTAAGCATTTTTAAGTGCACATTTCAGGGTCAGGAAGTAATTCACACTGTTGTGCAAACCTGACCACCATCATCCTGCAGAACTTTTTCATCTTGCAAAATTGAAACAGTCCCCATTAAACACTCACTCCCCATTGTCCCTCCCTCAGCCTCTGGCCCTCAACATCCTACTTTATGTCTCTATATTTCCGACTGCTCTAGGGGCCTTGTATGAGTGGATCAAGCACTGTTTGTTTTTTTGTGTCTAGCTTACATCACTGAGCATAATGCCCTCAAGGTTCATCCCTGCTGCATCCTGTGTCAGAATTGACTTGCTTTTTAGGCTGAATAGCCTTTCCTTGTATTGATGGACCGTGTTTTTCTTCTCCATTCATCCATTAGTGGACACATGTAATATCTACATTCATTTCTACTGTCATAATATTTGTGGAATAAAATCAGAAAGTCCTATGAATCAAAAGTCATTTGCCATTAACTTTTTTCTTAAACTTTTTGTTGTGGAAAACATCAAGGCTAAGAAAAGGGAAAAATACATGTCAGCTTCACTTGTGTTCAGGAATTAATGCTTTACGGATTCACTTTATTCCCTGTGTGTGTGCTATGCGTGTGCATGTGCCTGTTTGCATACATATGCTGTGCATGTGCATAGGTATGTGAACTTGCACACATTAGTGTGTGCATGGGCATATGGGTGCATGTGTGTTCACATGCTAGTGTGTGAATATATTTGTGCTGTGCACGTGCATATGTTTGTGTGTGTGCTGTGCCTGCCTGTGCGCACACCTGTGTGTTTGCTGGAACCACTTGCAAGTTGGCTGCAGACTGAATTGTGCCCCAGATATATCCGCACGCAGCTGCTCTAACAATCCTGCGTAGCCACGTAAAGGTCACAGATCTCAGGGATTTAAATGGACGGAGCAGGATATCCTGACACAGAGTTTGTCTTCCAATGACTGTCACTGTCTCAGTAACATCCTTCACACCTTCTTTAAGCCCCATTCAGGGTCCAGTTTAGACTCCCATTACATTCAGTCACCTGTCCCAGGTCCCCTAAAGCAACAATGTCACCGTTGGAGAGCCTGGCCAAGGCCGGGGGTGCCCCTCCTGTTGGCCTGGCCTCCAGGCCCTGCCCTTGGCTCCTGTTTTCTCATATCTCAGCCAGGCCCCGACTTGGATCGGGCCGACACCTCTTTCCTCACAGGGTCCCATCGCCCAGTCAAGGGGGTTCATTCTCCCCAAACACAGCATCAGGAGTCGGGGGCTGACAGTCCCCACTGGGTCTCCTTCATGTGAGACCCTGTGCTGTTGAAAGAGCAGGCACCCAGCCCTCGGGGGTGGGGTACTGGGGGGCGACATGCGGCCCACGATGGGCAGGCGGGTGTCCGGGTGGGGCGAGCCAGTATGCAAGGAGTTCCGCGGTGGGTTCTCCTCTCCAACGGCTTCTGTGCCCCTAACTCTCCCCGTGCCTCCCCTCGAAGACAGTGCGGTGCCCGGGTTGGGAACTATGGGAGCCGTCAGCCACCGCCCCCTCTACACACACACACACACGCACATGCACACGCACACGCACACGCTGCAGGGAAGCAGGACCTGAGTGCAGGGGTCTCAGCGGCCCTGAGCGCCCCACCCGGAATCGGCCAGCCGAATGGACAGACCGGATCTCCCTGCCTGGACCATGCAGGACTCTCCTGACCTGGCTTGCAGTGTGGCCGCCTCCTTCTGGAAGTCTGGGAGGCTGGAATCAGGCCACTTCTTGTCTGTCCTGGCAGCAGACTGGGCTGCACTCTAAGAAGTTCGTGGCTCGCCCGTGGATGCTGACCATCAGGTGGCCAGAGACATTGGGAACATTTCTGTTTTGCCTGTTGAAATGTTTAATGACAAAGATTTTGTTCAGTTTCCTGATGTGGGTGTCCAAAGATGAGAGACCCATGTGTGTGATCTGTACCCCCTATGAGATCAGCCCTAAGCTAGTTTAAACATGATCAAGTTGTGTCTACATGGTAGATTTAGACCTCGGCATGTCCTGTCTACTGATTATGTTTAGAGCTGACCATGTGTTGTCTAGAATAAGAAGATTTAGACCTGACCATGTTCTGTGTACGCTAGGACTATGGGGACCTGGGTAGAGACCCGGCCTGGCCTCACTACTGGGAAGCTCCGTGCCTGCATCTGAATGTCAGTGCTTAGATGTCTGGGGTCTGGAGCTGAGGTGGGCTTGTGTACGTAACAGCCTCTCTTCTGAGTGTGGTGACCTGGTCCTCCCAAGGGTCAGTGCTATGGTCGGGGCCTTAGTCTTAATCCCTGCAAGGTTCACCTTCCCTGGGGCTCATGGAGAATCCTCAGGAGGACTACCTGGCAATAATTCCAATTTACCAGCACGTGCACGGTGCATAGGGAAGCAGGTTTAGCTGCTGAATTGATTGCAGGGCACGCAGATCGGGCAAAAGGCCGATGGGTGACAGCTGAGGCTGCTGCTGAGCTCTCCCTCCAGTCTACCGTCCCTACTCAGCAGAGTCCAGAGCTGCCCCTCGGCTTTCAGCCCTGCTGTCCTGTGAGTGTTCTCAACATGTAAGTGAGACGAGAAAGGACTGAGCATGCCAGCACCAGGGTCGTGTGTTCAACTCTAGTATGAAAGCTGTAAAAACAGTTAAAATCACACAGAACCAAAGTGAGAAGAGGAGGACTCCTCTGGGACAAGTGTGGGGAAAGGAGACCCACCTGACACTTTTTCCCATCCCAGGAGGTCCCAGGGACCCAGCTTGTTTCCACATTGGGGGAGCCCCCTGCAGAGCCATGGTGTCCTGACCAAGGGGACGTGTGACCCCAGGTGCAGGGTCTGGGGAGGTGAGGTCACCCTGGGACTGTGGACATGTGACCCAGGTGGAGGGGTCTGGGGAGGTGGGTCACCCTGGTGAGTGTGGATGTGTGGCCCCAGGTATAGGGTGCTGGGACTGTGTGGGTCTCACCATACCTGCATGGGTCAGGAGCACATGGATGGGGAGACCGCATATGCGCTCTTTGCCTGCAGTGTGTCCTGTCCCCTTTGAGATTTCCAACCTCTGCATTAAGGGTGTTGTCCTGATTAACCTGTGGTTCCTTTTCTTCTCTTCATCTTGTCACAATCATATGAGGTCAGGCATGTTTGAGTGGGTTGCTGCTCTGTGTTCCGGTGAGTGACAACACTTGGTGGTATCGTATTAATACTATAGCATATCATATGTCTAATCTATGGGGGTCACCACTGCCTGGGTCCCCCTGGACAGAGGTCAGGTGAGCACAGACTAGCCCCCCCTAAGAATGGTCTCCCACGTGCTCTGTGAGGGTACCGTGATGGCCCCTAAGGTAGGGGACTGTGTCTGGGCCTCCGACATTTGTGATGAAGGGGAGTCGAAATGGAATCTCAATTAACAAGACATTATCTTAAGAATTTATTTTAAGTGAAATAAAACACACGTCATATACCCTTTACCATCATCACCATTTTAAGTGCACGTTTCTGAGGCATCAGATAGATTCACTTTCTCGTGGAGCCATCACCACCATCACTAGAACTTTTCGTCCTTCAAAACCACAATTCCACAACCATGAAAGTCTCATTCCCCATTCCCTCCCACTGTCCCTGGCACCGATATCCACTTCAATCCCTGAGTTGTCGACTCCAGGGCACCCACTGGAGTGGAATCCTGCCGTGTTTGCTGACGGGTCATTTTGGAAGAGCTGACTTTCAATCTGAAGCTCTGCCTGTTCGCATCTGAAGAATCTGCATTTAAGGAGAGGGTGTATGAGGAAGGGGGTGTATGCGGGACAAAGGTGTCCGGGGTGCAGGTGAGCCAGGACCTGACCAGCTGCCTTTTGGGTCCTCTGGTCCCATCTCTTGGTCTGTGCCTCATCTGCATCATCACTGTCCCCGCTGCCACCGCTGGGGTGTTGTTGTCTGAGTGAGAGTCCCCTGGTGCCCCTGCTCTCCTCCCCTCCTCCTGCTGGTTGCGGAGGGAACTGCTTGCTGTGTGGTCTCTACTCCTGAGGCATGAAGGACCCTGTAGCATGGACCTGCAGAGTGTGGGGTGTGGTCCCAAGAGCATGGGGCCCACATAGGACACGACATTGGGGCATGACAAGTGCTAGGGCTGCCTCATCACTGACAGGGAATGTTGCCCAGATCCTGCTCCAGAGGGCGTGGTGGGTGGCCTGGGACCCTAGAGGCCCCATTCCTATACTGGAGCTTGGAGAGGGCATCCCCATGGGCTGCAGATTCACCCCATATCTCAGCCATATCCCTCTGTCCTGTCTTTGAACTCAGGAAAACGAGCTCTCTTGTCCACAACATAGGCCTGGTCCTGTTGATATAACGATTCTTTAAGTTAGGCGTCCTGGGATAGCAGCTCCTTTTAGGCCTGAGAAGGAACAACTCCGGAGTGTACAACGATTTCAGATGAAACTAATATTCAATGACTATCCCTAACTACTCGGTTGTTGACTTCTATTAGTCATTATTCTCCTGGTTTTAGCTCTGATGTGGGGATTACAGAGGAGTCAACATTTAAATCTTCGTAATCTGTGTATTTGTAGCTTCAGTATCATTACTGACCCATAGTTTTTTATGGTTTGGGAAGAGTTATTGATTTCATGTATCATGTAAAGGATTCACAATGATGATAGGGCAATTAAGATTACAATAATAGCTAGTAAATTGTTCACATTTTCTCTACCTGTGCATCTATTGTATGCATATGAGTTTAGATGTCAATATTAGTGAAATGATATAGAGGACTAGAGAACTTATTTTAAAAATCACTATTAATGTGTGATGAAGAAAATGTAAAAGTTTTTCCATAATCGGTGATGTTGTATCTTGAGAGCCTAGATGAAATTGATATGCCTTAGTGATATACAGGATTTTAGCCTATCATTTAACTTTGACAAAGCTACATCACTTTTTACTTTTATCTCATTTATTGAGGAAGACATAATTGTTATGGTGTTGGCTTGAAACTGGTTGAAAAGGACTTGAGTCCTTCCTTATTTTACATTGACATAGGTAGGATCTTGAAACGTAGGATATGGTGGAGGACATCCGTGTAACCATTCTAGGTTAGGAGTAGCAATTTCCACTGCTAAGACTTCTTGTTTAGACACAAATGCTTTTCAAAGTATGAAGATTATTAGCATTACTGCTGCTACTGAGATGAATGAGCCTAAAGACAAAATATTTCATGTTGTGTGTGCCTCAGGGTACTCAGACTAACGTAGTGACATCCCTGAGAGGCCACGAAAGTGCTGCAGGAAGTCATATTTACTACTACAAATATACTTGTGAAGTGAATTTTTGCTCATGCTGAGTTAACTGTATAACCTGAGAATAGTGGGAATCAGTGTAGAAAGCCTCCTATAATAGTGAAGACTGCTCCCATGGACATTAGGTCATGGAAGTGTGCTACTACATAGTATATATCCTGGAGGACAATGTCTGGGGATGAGTTGGCTAAGATGATTCCTGTCAAACCACCTACTGTAAAAAGAAAAACTAAAGCCTAAAACTCATAATATAGTGGGAGGTCATATAGTATTACCTCCGTGAACAGTTGCTAACCAGGGACTTCCCTGGTGACGCAGTGGTTAAGAATTCGTCTGCCAATGCAGGGGACACGGGTTCGAGCCCTTGTCTGGGAAGATTCCACATGCCGCGGAGCAAAAAGCCCGTGTGCCACAACTACTGAGCCTGCCCTCTAGAGCCCGCAAGCCACCACTACTGAAGCCCACGCACCTAGAGGCCGTGCTCTGCAACAAGAGAAGCCACTGCAATGAAAGGGCCGCACACCGCAACGAAGAGTAGCTGCCGCTCACCGCAAACAGAGAAAGCCCATGCGCAGCAACCAAGACCCAACTCAGCCAAAAAAAAAAAAAAAGAAAAGAAAAAGAAAAATTAAATAAAGAGTTGCTAATCAGCTAGATACTTTTACTCCTGTAGGGATAGAAGTAATTACGGTAGCTGATGCAAAGTGTGCTCCTGAGTCCACAGCTATCCCTATGGTAAACATATGATGGGCCCACAAGAGAACTCCTAAAAAACCAGTGGACATGACTCATACTATTCCCAGATAGCTGAAAGGCAATTTTTGTCCTAAATAGTATGTAATGATATGTGAGTTTATAACAAACCCTGTTAGGCCATGAATACAGACTTCAGGGTGAGCAAAGTATCAAAAGAGGTGTTGGTATAGGATTCGGTCTCCTCCTGCCGGGTCAAAGAAAGTAGTGTTTAGATTTCTATCTCTTAACAGCATGGCAATTCTGGCTGCTTGGACTGAGATTGGTAATTATAGTAATATGGCTATAGTTGTGGAAGATTAAACAAATAATGGTGTTTGGTATTGGGATATGACTGCTGGTTTTGTATTAAAGACTATAGTAATAAAAGTAATAATACCAAGAATTGAGGAGACACCTGCTAAATGTAAGGAGAAAACAGTTAGGTCGACAGAGGCTCCTGCATGGGCCAGATTGCAGGCTAGAGCTGAATACACGGTCCCACTGGTACCAGAACCAGCTTCTACTATTGGTGATATGAGTAGGAGTAAGAATGATGGGGGAAGTAGGCAAAAGTTTATATGATTTATTGGGGGAAATGCTACTTCAGGTGTCCGAGTTATTAGTGGCCCAAGTCAGTTTTCAAAAGCCTGCAATCATAACGGGTACAGCTATAAAGAAAATTATTACAAGTGCAGGGACTGTTATGACAACCTTACAGATTTGGGCATCTCCAAGTAGCGGTCCAGGTCAGCATAGCTCAGCCTGGATTAATATAATGAAGGTGCTGCCTGCTACTCCAGCTCAAGCACCAAATAGTAAATATAAAATGCCGATATCTTTGTGATTTGTTGAAAATATACAGCAGTGTATGAACAGAGGTAAAATGACTGAGTTAGCATTAGACTGTAAATCTGAAGACAGAGATTGAGCCCTCTTTCTGGCAAACCCTGTGGTGAATCAACAAATTGAATTGTAACTTCAGAGAAGCAGCTTCAATTCTGCCAGTGATTATCCTGCCTTTTTTTTTTCTTTTTTTCTTTCTCAAATGAAGGAGAAGTAGACTGAAGTCAGTTGACTAGAGGATTTGCCTGTTAACTAAAGTTTCCTGGGGTTAAAACTCATCAATCTCGTAAAGATTTGGCTTCAATACAGTGTTTGCTTTACATTCAATTGATGTAGAATAAAGTCTTGCAATCCTTATTTTTAGGAATTAAGTCAATTTCACTTGTTTAGGGTTTTGAAAGCTCTTGGTCTGAACTAACCTAAATTCCTAGTCCAGCACCGATAGAATGGGTGTTGTGTGTAGTAACCGTGAGGGTATTATGATTGGTAACGATAGGAAGGTTATTTCTTTGTATGTTGAAATTGTTTTGTGTTTGTGTTGTTTAATGAAGGGAATATAGTTAGTGATGTGGAGTATGTTAGCTGCAAGTAGAAATATATGCTGAGGACTGCTATGGTGGCTATTAGTGTTGGTAGAATGATGTTGTCGTTTTTGTTATCTCTTGGATAATTATTCATTTGCGTAGAAAGCCTGATAGTGATGGGCGATGTCCTAATGATACTATAATGGTGAGGAAAATGATTGTGATGGGAGGTGTTTTATCTCATGTGTGTGATAATGATACTCTTGTAGTACATGATCTGGGCATAAATAAGAAGAAGATAGTGTTGTTATGATATAAATTAGTATGTTTAGGATTGTTATAATCTGAATATACATTATAATAGCTGTTATTCATCCTATATGGGCAATTGATGAGGAGGGTGTAATATTTTCCAGGTGAGTATGGCGAAGTCTGCCTCAGCCTCCAGCTATGATTTATAATATCACTATGATTAATAGTATATTTAGGTTGATGGATGGTGACATGTGGTATAAAACTGATAGGGGTGCAATTTTGTCATGTTGATAGCATCAGGTCTGCTGTTCATGGGATGCCTCGTGTGACTTCAGGCACTCAGAAGTGAAATGGGGAAAGTCCTACTTTTGTGACAAGGGCGATTGTCATGAGGGTGGATGCTCCTGGATTAAAGATTCTTGTTATTCACTGTGCTCTTTGACCAGAGTATATTAGATTAATGATAATAGCCATTATAAGTAGTATTGATGTGGTGGACTGTTTTAGGAAATATTTGTTGGATGCTTCTGTAGCTTATGGGTTCATGTTTTTTACTAGAATGGGGATACCATTAACCAGTGTGAGCTTGTTATACAATTATATTTCCTGAGAAAATGGTCAGTAGAATGATGGTAAAAACAATGAGAGTTTATTAGCACAGGAAGGATATACAAAAATATTTTGGGGGTATGGGCCTGTAGCTTACTTAGAGAACTTTACTATATAGCATGTGGTGTAATGTGGTAGGTAGCATGGAGAATGTAAAATTATTAGGAAGAATTCAATTCCAGGAATAAGAGCATTGAAACCTCTATGATTTACTCTATCAAAGTAACTCTTTTGTCAGACATATTTCTTAAATTTGTGGTGGGTTGCCTGGTATGATGACAAGTAGTGAAAACTCTCATATACATAGGGTTAATGTTAGTCGTAAAAAAACTTTTCATAAGAGATGTATGCGTTGATCATATCAAAATTGTAGGTAGGAGGCTCAAATTCATAGAAAGGAGATTGTTAGATGTGTTTTAATGATGACTTGGGCTGTATATAATTCTGGCACCTAGGGATTGTCGAATGCTCTTAAAAATAGATTGCTGTGGAAATGTTTATTATAGGGAAATTGACATATTCTCTAGGAGGGACGGGGTGAATGGGCCTGCTACATTTTCTACATTGAAGACATATACAGGTTTTGATGCTACTTCCGTTAAATCAAGTGGGGCTTCATTGGATTTCTGCTACTGCGGAGATAATCAAATTCTGGGTAGGGGTCAGGAGAAAATTAGTCATAGGTGTTCTTGTGTAATAATTACTGTTGAAAGTGTAAATGATCCATTTATCAGTAAGACTGAGAATAGAATAACTGCTACATTACTTCATAGGAGATGACTGTCTGTGCTATTGTTCCTAGAGCTCCAGTGAGTGTGTATTTTGAATGTGAAGTTCATCCAGATCTGAGGATGGAGTAAATGGCTAGGTGTGATATGGCTAATAGAAATAATATGCCTACATTTATATTAATTAGTGGATAAGATATGGGAAGAGGAATTCATGTTGTGAGAGCCATGGTTAAGGCTAGCATTGGGGTTAAGGCTAGCAAGAGAAGCCACCGCAATGAGAAGCCCGCGCACCGCAACAAAGAGTAGCCCCCGCTTGCTGCAACTAGAGAAAGCCTGCGCATAGCAACGAAGACCCAACGCAGCCAAAAACAAATTAATTAATTAATTAGTTAACTATTTTAAACAAAAGTACTATATCCTTCAGTACAGCTTCTCTGGGAAGAACACAGAGATGGCGTAAGAGAGTGAGAAAGACCAATATTTAGTGCACATCTCTCATGCAGGTGCTCTGCTGGCTCAGATAGATTTATCCCCACTTTACAAAGGAGGAAATAATCTCAGAGAGGTTTAGTAATTTTCCCAAAGCCAAACAGCTATGGAGTGGCAGAACCAAGATCTGAACCAAGTCTGTTACCTTCAAAGCCTAAGTCCTCATCACAACAAAACTCAATTAATATTTACATTTATCGAATTACATTGCAACCTGGGGAGTTCTTGGCACAATCCTGAAGAAGAGTGAGAAAGAAAGAAATAGCATTGTTCCTACAGTCAACCCACAATTTTGGAGCAGCTGCTAGATGCCTGGCCCTTTTTGGGCTTCAGCAGTGATCAAGACAGGAAGAGTCCTGCTTTCATGAACCACGTAGTGGGGAGGAGAGACGGGTGCAACTTGGGTGAGGGATTTCACCTTGCTGGACCTCTGTTTTGTCATCTGCAAAATGGGATGGGTGTTCCTCATTTTCTGGGATTGTCCAGCCCTCACATTCTCTGATTCCATAAGAAGCATTTGTTTTCCTGTTTCATTAAAATTCATTCAGGCCGTGAGCTGTGATGAATGTGGTTAGCTGCTCCCCAAATCACTCTATTCCCACCCTTTTCCTGTGATCAGGTCTTTCCCGAAACATGACTCACAGTCAGTCAAGTCACAGAACCTAAGGGGCACCCAGCAGAAAAATTTCAACCCTTGCTTCCCAGGAGCTCTGCGGTCTACCTGCCAGGTAAACTTAACTCACCTGGCACAAGGTGGCCATCCCTGGTTTCACATCAACATGATCTCAGGCACAAACCTCCTTGTTTTTCCATTTTGTCTTTAAGTTACTTGTTGAAACAACTGCACAAATATGACACAGATAGAAAATCAGGCATCTTCTGCCCCCAGTGCCTACTAATAAATGATTTTCTGCCACTTTAATGATAAAGATAGAACATTTCCAGATTCTGCTACCCTTATTATTTGTCATTTTTGTTGATATTTCTATTGACTACATCTTTCAATATTTTAACAATGGAACATTTATTTAGGGTGTTCCAGACCCAGCCTTTAGTGGTAAAGGTTTCGTTGTTATATTTCTATTATGTTTCCTTTAAAAATCATTATCCTATTTAAACGGATTAAGTCAATTCTATAGGCATTTATCTTATGATATTGATGAAATTGATACATAGAGGGCAGTAGTACAAGTTGATTGGACTTGAGAACCTCTATTAGCACAGTTAAGTATAAATATTATCTATATGTAAACCAAAGTACAGGCCGAGTGAGATTCTCTGACTTTTTTCCACTGTCTGCCCCTCAAGCCTGTGAGAAATGGAATAGTTCTTGCCCTATCAGTAAACAAAGGATGTCACAGTCTTCAGCACTTGCAGCCCTCCAATGTGAGCCGGCGGGCCCTGAGGCACTCAGGATATGCAAATACAGAATGCAGGCCCCAGAGAGCTGAGGTGCATATCAAAGGAAGGAATTCAGTGAGCCCAGGCAAAGAAAAGCGCCGCATTCCTCACCTTGGGAGAGCTGGTTTTCCTTAGTTAACAATCACCTTTTGATGTTCCCCATTACCTGCGTCAGTTCCCTGCCCTGTCCCCTCCCCCCGGTACTTTAGCTCAGGGAGGAAGGAGCGCAGAGGGTCTCGGCTGAATAAGGGGCCTGCGCGCCTCGGGAGGAGTTTTCAGCCGCTTTCCCCGCAGTCGGGAAGAGGGGCGATGACGCTGCAGCCGGACCCTGCGCCTCCCTTGCCCCGTTTCCCCTCAGGACGCTCAGGCCGACCCCCTCCTCACGCCCACCAGGCCTCGCGAGCCAGGACGAGGGCAGGGGCGAGAGGACGGACCGAAGTTCCCGGGGACCAGACGCTGGAGGCCGCTCTTTCTGCACAGCTGCGGCGGGTGGCAGCGAACCCCTGCCCCTCAGAAGCTGGTCTTGTGCTGCTGCCCGGGCACCGGACCAGGCGGAGGGTCGGCGCCCACTTACCCGGCCCGCCGTCCCCGCGACTGTCATGGCTTCGGCAGCCGGGGCACCTCCAGAGCCGGCAGCCTCAGTGAGGTTGCCCTCCCCTCGGGCTCCGGGGCAGTTCCGTGAAGGCGGAGGGAAGAGACCCCGCCTGAGCCGGGAGTTCCAGCTCTGAGGAAACGCGGGCTCTGTTCAGCGCGCAGTGGGTGGGACCGCTCTGCCCCGAGGCCTTCCGGGAGGGAGCGGGGCGGCGGGGGAGGGCGCCGCCAGGAGCGCAGGGCCCCGTCGGGGGTCCTGGAGGGGCGGCCCGGCCTGGGGGCCATGCCCATTGTGGCCGCAGCCCAGGCCTTTTTCCTGGAATCCTACCCAAAAAAATTAGAAAGATACACAGTCTATAGTAAATACTCACAAATGATTGTTGCTGCTGTGCTCACTATTCTATTAAAGGTGTAAAATCCATAAAACACTTTAAGTTCAAAATTAAATATGAATTTTTACCTTTCTAATTATGTCTCTGATATTCACAGATGTGGTTAATGAATCAGAGACTGTGGCATCACTAGTTAAAAATGAGCTTGTTAAAAAAATAGAACTCAGGCCCACCGGACCTACTGAATCACAATCTGCACTTTTACAATCTCCCCAGTGTACTCGTGTACCCATGAATAGTTGAAAGGTACATTTCTACCTCGACAGGTCTTTTCTCTATGAGAAATACACACATTTTATCCAGTTTGATATAAATAAAACACTCAAAAATGCATATGCCTGTGTTGAAACCATCATTTTATCATTTCTTTTTCAGACAAGTATAGTCTCTATACTGGTTTTGTGGCTCACATGCCATACTCTTTTCTTGTAGGTAGAAATAAGGTAGAGAAAGTCACTTTGTAAAAAAAAAATTATATATATATATATATATATATATATATATATATATATATGTATTAGTGGATAATTGAAGACACTCTTCTAAATTAAAACCTTCCTTAACTTGCTGTTTTCTTCTTGGGTCATATTATGAACTCTTCCCGTGGCCACATGGCATGTGTACGTTTAATTTCAGGGACTGCTGACATTCCAGGATGTGGCCATAGATTTCTGTCAAGAGGAGTGAGAATGCCTGGACCAAGATCAATGGGAATTGTACAGGGATGTGATGTTAGAGAAGTATAGGAACCTGCTCTCCTTGGGTGAGGATACCTTCCTTCCAGAATTCCTTATCCAACCACAGGGTTTGGAGTCCTTCATTTGTAGAATATCTCCTGGAATCTTCTGCTTCCTACAATAGGGTTTCAGATTGCAACGTTTCAGGAAAGATTGGGAGTTTGTGGGTATAATTTTCCTTATTCTTTTAAAATTGCAGCCTCCCTTTTAATATACTTTGTAACTGCTTGGGATGTGTCTATATGAACTGTGTACTATATGCTTCTGTTATAGTCCTTACAATCTTTTATTGCCTTATTTTCTCTAACAATTTTCCATGGATTCTTTGGGCTTAAGGTATATTAACAGGGAGACTGCGAATCTGGGACTTCCCTGGTGATGCAGTGATTAAGAATTCGCCTGCCAATGAACTATGGGACCCGGTTCGATCCCCGGTCCGGGAAGATCTCACGTGCCACGGAACAACTAAGCCATTGGGCCACAACTACTGAGTCTGCACGCCACAACTACTGAAGACGGTGTGTCTTGAGCCCATGCGCCATTTATTTTTTGGAGAATAAAACCACTTCTGAGTGATTAAAATTTAGGCCAGCTAGTCAAAATGCTTTATCACCTGTTCTTCTAAAACACTGGTCAATGGAACAAGTTTTACTAGGGATAACAGTGTAATTGTATTCTGGAGTTCATATGGGCAATATGGTTTATGACCTTGATGCTGGATCACGACATTTCAACGGTATAACTGCTATTAATTGTCTGTTTGTTCAACGATTAAAGTCTCACGTGATCTGAGTTCAGACTGGAGTCATCCTGGTTGGTTTCTGTCTATTGCAGATTTCTTCCAGTATGAAAGGACAAGAGCAATACGGCTTCCTTTACAAAATGTCTTCAAACTAAATGATGATATAATCTACATTCAATTAATTTATACATACCCTACTGTAGAACAGGGTTCGTTACGCTGGCAGAGCCCGGTAATTATGTAAAACTGAAACTTTTTCTGCACTGGTTCAAGTCCTCTTCCTAAGAATATGTTTATAATCAACATTCTTTCACAAATTACCCAATTTAATTCACCATAGCATTCCTCATATTAACTAAATGGAAAATCCTAGGCTATATACAAATCCAGAAAGGGCCAAAAATCGTCAGCCCCCATGGATGATTACAACCCATTGCTGAGGCATTCAAATTACTTATTAAAGAACCACTATGTCCATCAACATCATCAATTTATATATTATTGCCCCAATGCTAGCCTTAACCCTGGCTCTCACAACATGAATTCCTCTTCCCATATCTTATCCACTAATTAGTATAAATGTAGGCATATTATTTCTATTAGCCATATCACACCTAGCCATTTATTCCATCCTCAGATCTGGATGAACATCACATTCAAAATACTCACTCACTGGAGCTCCAGGAACAGTAGCACAGACGATCATCTCATATGAAGTAATGTAGCAGTTATTCTATTCTCAGTCTTACTGGTAAATGGATCATTTACACTTTCAACAGTAATTATTACACAAGAACACCTATGACTAATTTTCTCGTGACCCCTACCCAGAATTTGATTATCTCCGCAGTAGCAGAAATCCAGTGAAGCCCCACTTGATTTAACAGAAGTAGAATCAAAACCTGTACATGTCTTCAATGTAGAAAATGTAGCAGGCCCATTCACCCCGTCCTTCCTAGAGAATATGTCAATTTCCCTATAATAAACGTTTCCACAGCAATCTATTTTTAGGAGCATTCGACAATCCCTAGGTGCCAGAATTATAGATTCTTTCATCTTGTAAATATAGTTTTCTTTAAAAAATAATTTTTATAGTTTTACTACCTTTAAACAAAATGTACTCCATTGCTGTGGAATATTCCTTCATAGGAGCGTGCATGGTTCATTTCTGCATCCGTCTGTGATGGCCTTCAGGTTCCTTCAGGTTTGGCTCCTGTGGCTGCAAGTCCATGTCCGTGTGTCCTGGTGCAGGGCTGGTGGGTTTGTGTTCAACTGGGAGGAGCACTGTGGGTCTCTGTGCACGGACTTCGCTATCTGAGGCCCGATTGCTTCAGAAGTGGTTGCATCCCCCCGTTGCGTACCAGGCTTTCCATTGCTCCACATCCTGCTGATATTTGATACTATGTCTTTCATGTCTGCCATTCTGGTAGGTGTATGCACAGTATTTTGCTTATGGCTTTAATCCCTCTGTTGTTAGTGAAGTTGTGCATCTTGTGGTATTCATGGACTATTTCCTGTCGTTTTTTGAAAAGTTTTAAAAATTGTGGTCTGGTACACATAACATAAAATGTACTATCTTAAGCATTTTTAAGTGCACATTTCAGGGTCAGGAAGTAATTCACACTGTTGTGCAAACCTGACCACCATCATCCTGCAGAACTTTTTCATCTTGCAAAATTGAAACAGTCCCCATTAAACACTCACTCCCCATTGTCCCTCCCTCAGCCTCTGGCCCTCAACATCCTACTTTATGTCTCTATATTTCCGACTGCTCTAGGGGCCTTGTATGAGTGGATCAAGCACTGTTTGTTTTTTTGTGTCTAGCTTACATCACTGAGCATAATGCCCTCAAGGTTCATCCCTGCTGCATCCTGTGTCAGAATTGACTTGCTTTTTAGGCTGAATAGCCTTTCCTTGTATTGATGGACCGTGTTTTTCTTCTCCATTCATCCATTAGTGGACACATGTAATATCTACATTCATTTCTACTGTCATAATATTTGTGGAATAAAATCAGAAAGTCCTATGAATCAAAAGTCATTTGCCATTAACTTTTTTCTTAAACTTTTTGTTGTGGAAAACATCAAGGCTAAGAAAAGGGAAAAATACATGTCAGCTTCACTTGTGTTCAGGAATTAATGCTTTACGGATTCACTTTATTCCCTGTGTGTGTGCTATGCGTGTGCATGTGCCTGTTTGCATACATATGCTGTGCATGTGCATAGGTATGTGAACTTGCACACATTAGTGTGTGCATGGGCATATGGGTGCATGTGTGTTCACATGCTAGTGTGTGAATATATTTGTGCTGTGCACGTGCATATGTTTGTGTGTGTGCTGTGCCTGCCTGTGCGCACACCTGTGTGTTTGCTGGAACCACTTGCAAGTTGGCTGCAGACTGAATTGTGCCCCAGATATATCCGCACGCAGCTGCTCTAACAATCCTGCGTAGCCACGTAAAGGTCACAGATCTCAGGGATTTAAATGGACGGAGCAGGATATCCTGACACAGAGTTTGTCTTCCAATGACTGTCACTGTCTCAGTAACATCCTTCACACCTTCTTTAAGCCCCATTCAGGGTCCAGTTTAGACTCCCATTACATTCAGTCACCTGTCCCAGGTCCCCTAAAGCAACAATGTCACCGTTGGAGAGCCTGGCCAAGGCCGGGGGTGCCCCTCCTGTTGGCCTGGCCTCCAGGCCCTGCCCTTGGCTCCTGTTTTCTCATATCTCAGCCAGGCCCCGACTTGGATCGGGCCGACACCTCTTTCCTCACAGGGTCCCATCGCCCAGTCAAGGGGGTTCATTCTCCCCAAACACAGCATCAGGAGTCGGGGGCTGACAGTCCCCACTGGGTCTCCTTCATGTGAGACCCTGTGCTGTTGAAAGAGCAGGCACCCAGCCCTCGGGGGTGTGGGACTGGGGGGCGACATGCGGCCCACGATGGGCAGGCGGGTGTCCGGGTGGGGCGAGCCAGTATGCAAGGAGTTCCGCGGTGGGTTCTCCTCTCCAACGGCTTCTGTGCCCCTAACTCTCCCCGTGCCTCCCCTCGAAGACAGTGCGGTGCCCGGGTTGGGAACTATGGGAGCCGTCAGCCACCGCCCCCTCTACACACACACACACACGCACATGCACACGCACACGCACACGCTGCAGGGAAGCAGGACCTGAGTGCAGGGGTCTCAGCGGCCCTGAGCGCCCCACCCGGAATCGGCCAGCCGAATGGACAGACCGGATCTCCCTGCCTGGACCATGCAGGACTCTCCTGACCTGGCTTGCAGTGTGGCCGCCTCCTTCTGGAAGTCTGGGAGGCTGGAATCAGGCCACTTCTTGTCTGTCCTGGCAGCAGACTGGGCTGCACTCTAAGAAGTTCGTGGCTCGCCCGTGGATGCTGACCATCAGGTGGCCAGAGACATTGGGAACATTTCTGTTTTGCCTGTTGAAATGTTTAATGACAAAGATTTTGTTCAGTTTCCTGATGTGGGTGTCCAAAGATGAGAGACCCATGTGTGTGATCTGTACCCCCTATGAGATCAGCCCTAAGCTAGTTTAAACATGATCAAGTTGTGTCTACATGGTAGATTTAGACCTCGGCATGTCCTGTCTACTGATTATGTTTAGAGCTGACCATGTGTTGTCTAGAATAAGAAGATTTAGACCTGACCATGTTCTGTGTACGCTAGGACTATGGGGACCTGGGTAGAGACCCGGCCTGGCCTCACTACTGGGAAGCTCCGTGCCTGCATCTGAATGTCAGTGCTTAGATGTCTGGGGTCTGGAGCTGAGGTGGGCTTGTGTACGTAACAGCCTCTCTTCTGAGTGTGGTGACCTGGTCCTCCCAAGGGTCAGTGCTATGGTCGGGGCCTTAGTCTTAATCCCTGCAAGGTTCACCTTCCCTGGGGCTCATGGAGAATCCTCAGGAGGACTACCTGGCAATAATTCCAATTTACCAGCACGTGCACGGTGCATAGGGAAGCAGGTTTAGCTGCTGAATTGATTGCAGGGCACGCAGATCGGGCAAAAGGCCGATGGGTGACAGCTGAGGCTGCTGCTGAGCTCTCCCTCCAGTCTACCGTCCCTACTCAGCAGAGTCCAGAGCTGCCCCTCGGCTTTCAGCCCTGCTGTCCTGTGAGTGTTCTCAACATGTAAGTGAGACGAGAAAGGACTGAGCATGCCAGCACCAGGGTCGTGTGTTCAACTCTAGTATGAAAGCTGTAAAAACAGTTAAAATCACACAGAACCAAAGTGAGAAGAGGAGGACTCCTCTGGGACAAGTGTGGGGAAAGGAGACCCACCTGACACTTTTTCCCATCCCAGGAGGTCCCAGGGACCCAGCTTGTTTCCACATTGGGGGAGCCCCCTGCAGAGCCATGGTGTCCTGACCAAGGGGACGTGTGACCCCAGGTGCAGGGTCTGGGGAGGTGAGGTCACCCTGGGACTGTGGACATGTGACCCAGGTGGAGGGGTCTGGGGAGGTGGGTCACCCTGGTGAGTGTGGATGTGTGGCCCCAGGTATAGGGTGCTGGGACTGTGTGGGTCTCACCATACCTGCATGGGTCAGGAGCACATGGATGGGGAGACCGCATATGCGCTCTTTGCCTGCAGTGTGTCCTGTCCCCTTTGAGATTTCCAACCTCTGCATTAAGGGTGTTGTCCTGATTAACCTGTGGTTCCTTTTCTTCTCTTCATCTTGTCACAATCATATGAGGTCAGGCATGTTTGAGTGGGTTGCTGCTCTGTGTTCCGGTGAGTGACAACACTTGGTGGTATCGTATTAATACTATAGCATATCATATGTCTAATCTATGGGGGTCACCACTGCCTGGGTCCGCCTGGACAGAGGTCAGGTGAGCACAGACTAGCCCCCCCTAAGAATGGTCTCCCACGTGCTCTGTGAGGGTACCGTGATGGCCCCTAAGGTAGGGGACTGTGTCTGGGCCTCCGACATTTGTGATGAAGGGGAGTCGAAATGGAATCTCAATTAACAAGACATTATTTTAAGAATTTATTTTAAGTGAAATAAAACACACGTCACATACCCTTTACCATCATCACCATTTTAAGTGCACGTTTCTGAGGCATCAGATAGATTCACTTTCTCGTGGAGCCATCACCACCATCACTAGAACTTTTCGTCCTTCAAAACCAAAATTCCACAACCATGAAAGTCTCATTCCCCATTCCCTCCCACTGCCCCTGGCACCGATATCCACTTCAGCCCATGAGTTGTCGAATCCAGGGCACCCACTGGAGTGGAATCCTGCCGTGTTTGCTGACGGGTCATTTTGGAAGAGCTGACTTTCAGTCTGAAGCTCTGCCTGTTCGCATCTGAAGAATCTGCATTTAAGGAGAGGGTGTATGAGGAAGGGGGTGTATGCGGGACAAAGGTGTCCGGGGTGCAGGTGAGCCAGGACCTGACCAGCTGCCTTTTGGGTCCTCTGGTCCCATCTCTTGGTCTGTGCCTCATCTGCATCATCACTGTCCCCGCTGCCACCGCTGGGGTGTTGTTGTCTGAGTGAGAGTCCCCTGGTGCCCCTGCTCTCCTCCCCTCCTCCTGCTGGTTGCGGAGGGAACTGCTTGCTGTGTGGTCTCTACTCCTGAGGCATGAAGGACCCTGTAGCATGGACCTGCAGAGTGTGGGGTGTGGTCCCAAGAGCATGGGACCCACATAGGACACGACATCGGGGCGTGACAAGTGCTAGGGCTGCCTCATCACTGACAGGGAATGTTGCCCAGATCCTGCTCCAGAGGGCGTGGTGGGTGGCCTGGGACCCTAGAGGCCCCATTCCTATACTGGAGCTTGGAGAGGGCATCCCCATGGGCTGCAGATTCACCCCATATCTCAGCCATATCCCTCTGTCCTGTCTTTGAACTCAGGAAAACGAGCTCTCTTGTCCACAACATAGGCCTGGTCCTGTTGATATAACGATTCTTTAAGTTAGGCGTCCTGGGATAGCAGCTCCTTTTAGGCCTGAGAAGGAACAACTCCGGAGTGTACAACGATTTCAGATGAAACTAATATTCAATGACTATCCCTAACTACTCGGTTGTTGACTTCTATTAGTCATTATTCTCCTGGTTTTAGCTCTGATGTGGGGATTACAGAGGAGTCAACATTTAAATCTTCGTAATCTGTGTATTTGTAGCTTCAGTATCATTACTGACCCATAGTTTTTATGGTTTGGGAAGAGTTATTGTTTTCATGTATCATGTAAAGGATTCACAATGATGATAGGGCAATTAAGATTACAATAATAGCTAGTAAATTGTTCACATTTTCTCTACCTGTGCATCTATTGTATGCATATGAGTTTAGATGTCAATATTAGTGAAATGATATAGAGGACTAGAGAACTTATTTTAAAAATCACTATTAATGTGTGATGAAGAAAATGTAAAAGTTTTTCCATAATCGGTGATGTTGTATCTTGAGAGCCTAGATGAAATTAATATGCCTTAGTGATATACAGGATTTTAGCCTATCATTTAACTTTGACAAAGCTACATCACTTTTTACTTTTATCTCATTTATTGAGGAAGGCATAATTGTTATGGTGTTGGCTTGAACCTGGTTGAAAAGGACTTGAGTCCTTCCTTATTTTACATTTACATAGGTAGGATCTTGAAACGTAGGATATGGTGGAGGACATCCATGTAACCATTCTAGGTTAGGAGTAGCAATTTCCACTGCTAAGACTTCTTGTTTAGACACAAATGCTTTTCAAAGTATGAAGATTATTAGCATTACTGCTGCTACTGAGATGAATGAGCCTAAAGACAAAATATTTCATGTTGTGTGTGCCTCAGGGTACCTAGACTAACGTAGTGACCTCCCTGAGAGGCCACGAAAGTGCTGCAGGAAGTCATATTTACTACTACAAATATACTTGTGAAGTGAATTTTTGCTCATGCTGAGTTAACTGTATAACCTGAGAATAGTGGGAATCAGTGTAGAAAGCCTCCTATAATAGTGAAGACTGCTCCCATGGACATTAGGTCATGGAAGTGTGCTACTACATAGTATGTATCCCGGAGGACAATGTCTGGGGATGAGTTGGCTAAGATGATTCCTGTCAAACCACCTACTGTAAAAAGAAAAACTAAAGCCTAAAACTCATAATATAGTGGGAGGTCATATAGTATTACCTCCGTGAACAGTTGCTAACCAGGGACTTCCCTGGTGACGCAGTGGTTAAGAATTCGTCTGCCAATGCAGGGGACACGGGTTCGAGCCCTTGTCTGGGAAGATTCCACATGCCGCGGAGCAAAAAGCCCGTGTGCCACAACTACTGAGCCTGCCCTCTAGAGCCCGCAAGCCACCACTACTGAAGCCCACGCACCTAGAGGCCGTGCTCTGCAACAAGAGAAGCCACTGCAATGAAAGGGCCGCACAGCGCAACGAAGAGTAGCTGCCGCTCACCGCAACCAGAGAAAGCCCATGCGCAGCAACCAAGACTGAACTCAGCCAAAAAAAAAAAAAAAAAGAAAAGAAAAAGAAAAATTAAATAAAGAGTTGCTAATCAGCTAGATACTTTTACTCCTGTAGGGATAAAAGTAATTACGGTAGCTGATGCAAAGTGTGCTCCTGAGTCCACAGCTATCCCTATGGTAAACATATGATGGGCCCACAAGAGAACTCCTAAAAAACCAGTGGACATGACTCATACTATTCCCAGATAGCTGAAAGGCAATTTTTGTCCTAAATACTATGTAATGATATGTGAGTTTATAACAAACCCTGTTAGGCCATGAATACAGACTTCAGGGTGAGCAAAGTATCAAAAGAGGTGTTGGTATAGGATTCGGTCTCCTCCTGCCGGGTCAAAGAAAGTAGTGCTTAGATTTCTATCTCTTAACAGCATGGCAATTCTGTCTGCTTGGACTGAGATTGGTAATTATAGTAATATGGCTATAGTTGGGGAAGATTAAACAAATAATGGTGTTTGGTATTGGGACATGACTGCTGGTTTTGTATTAAAGACTATAGTAATAAAAGTAATAATACCAAGAATTGAGGAGACACCTGCTAAATGTAAGGAGAAAACAGTTAGGTCGACAGAGGCTCCTGCATGGGCCAGATTGCAGGCTAGAGCTGAATACACGGTCCCACTGGTACCAGAACCAGCTTCTACTATTGGTGATATGAGTAGGAGTAAGAATGATGGGGGAAGTAGTCAAAAGTTTATATGATATATTGTGGGAAATGCTACTTCAGGTGTCCGAGTTATTAGTGGCCCAAGTCAGTTTTCAAAGCCTGCAATCATAACGGGTACAGCTATAAAGAAAATTATTACAAGTGCAGGGACTGTTATGACAACCTTACAGATTTGGGCATCTCCAAGTAGCGGTCCAGGTCAGCATAGCTCAGCCTGGATTAATATAATTGAGGTGCTGCCTGCTACTCCAGCTCAAGCACCAAATAGTAAATATAAAATGCCGATATCTTTGTGATTTGTTGAAAATATACAGCAGTGTATGAACAGAGGTAAAATGACTGAGTTAGCATTAGACTGTAAATCTAAAGACAGAGATTGAGCCCTCTTTCTGGCAAACCCTGTGGTGAATCAACAAATTGAATTGTAACTTCAGAGAAGCAGCTTCAATTCTGCCAGTGATTATCCTGCCTTTTTTTTTTTTCTTTTTTTCTTTCTCAAATGAAGGAGAAGTAGACTGAAGCCAGTTGACTAGAGGATTTGCCTGTTAACTAAAGTTTCCTGGGGTTAAAACTCATCAATCTCGTAAAGATTTGGCTTCAATACAGTGTTTGCTTTACATTCAATTGATGTAGAATAAAGTCTTGCAATCCTTATTTTTAGGAATTAAGTCAATTTCACTTGTTTAGGGTTTTGAAAGCTCTTGGTCTGAACTAACCTAAATTCCTAGTCCAGCACCGATAGAATGGGTGTTGTGTGTAGTAACCGTGAGGGTATTATGATTGGTAACGATAGGAAGGTTATTTCTTTGTATGTTGAAATTGTTTTGTGTTTGTGTTGTTTAATGAAGGGAATATAGTTAGTGATGTGGAGTATGTTAGCTGCAAGTAGAAATATATGCTGAGGACTGCTATGGTGGCTATTAGTGTTGGTAGAATGATGTTGTCGTTTTTGTTATCTCTTGGATAATTATTCATTTGCGTAGAAAGCCTGATAGTGATGGGCGATGTCTTAATGATACTATAATGGTGAGGAAAATGATTGTGATGGGAGGGGTTTTATCTCATGTGTGTGATAATGATACTCTTGTAGTACATGATCTGGGCATAAATAAGAAGAAGATAGTGTTGTTATGATAAATTAGTATGTTTAGGATTGTTATAATCTGAATATACATTATATTAGCTGTTATTCATCCTCTATGGGCAATTGATGAGGAGGGTGTAATATTTTCCAGGTGAGTATCGCGAAGTCTGCCTCAGCCTCCAGCTATGATTTATAATATCACTATGATTAATAGTATATATAGGTTGATGGATGGTGACATGTGGTATAAAACTGATAGGGGTGCAATTTTGTCATGTTGATAGCATCAGGTCTGCTGTTCATGGGATGCCTCGTGTGACTTCAGGCACTCAGAAGTGAAATGGGGAAAGTCCTACTTTTGTGACAAGGGCGATTGTCATGAGGGGGGATGCTGCTGGATTAAAGATTCTTGTTATTCACTGTGCTCTTTGACCAGAGTTTATTAGATTAATGATAATAGCCATTATAAGTAGTATGGATGTGGTGGACTGTTTTAGGAAATATTTATTGGATGCTTCTGTAGCTTATGGGTTCATGTTTTTTATTAGAATGGGGATACCATTAACCAGTGTGAGCTTGTTATACAATTATATTTCCTGAGAAAATGGTTAGTAGAATGATGGTAAAAACAATGAGAGTTTATTAGCACAGGAAGGATATACAAAAATATTTTGGGGATATGGGCCTGTAGCTTACTTAGAGAACTTTACTATATAGCATGTGGTGTAATGTGGTAGGTAGCATGGAGAATGTAAAATTATTAGGAAGAATTCAATTCCAGGAATAAGAGCATTGAAACCTCTATGATTTACTCTATCAAAGTAACTCTTTTGTCAGACATATTTCTTAAATTTGTGGTGGGTTGCCTGGTATGATGACAAGTAGTGAAAACTCTCATATACATAAGGTTAATGTTAGTCGTAAAGAAACTTTTCATAAGAGATGTATGCATTGATCATATCAAAATTGTAGGTAGGAGGTTCAAATTCATAGAAAGGAGATTGTTAGATGTGTTTTAATGATGACTTGGGCTGTATATAATTCTGGCACCTAGGGATTGTCGAATGCTCTTAAAAATAGATTGCTGTGGAAATGTTTATTATAGGGAAATTGACATATTCTCTAGGAGGGACGGGGTGAATGGGCCTGCTTCATTTTCTACATTGAAGACATATACAGGTTTTGATGCTACTTCCGTTAAATCAAGTGGGTCTTCATTGGATTTCTGCTACTGCGGAGATAATCAAATTCTGGGTAGGGGTCAGGAGAAAATTAGTCATAGGTGTTCTTGTGTAATAATTACTGTTGAAAGTGTAAATGATCCATTTACCAGTAAGACTGAGAATAGAATAACTTCTTCATTACTTCATAGGAGATGATTGTCTGTGCTATTTTTCCTAGAGCTCCAGTGAGTGAGTATTTTGAATGTGAAGTTCATCCAGATCTGAGGATGGAATAAATGGCTAGGTGTGATATGTCTAATAGAAATAATATGCCTACATTTATACTAATTAGTGGATAAGATATGGGAAGAGGATTTCATGTTTTGAGAGCCAGGGTTAAGGCTAGCATTGGGGTAATAATATATAAATTGATGATGTTGATGCACATAGTGGTTCTTTAATAAGTAATTTGAATGCCTCAGCAATGGGTTGTAATCATCCATGGGGGTGATGATTTTTGGCCCTTTCTGGATTTGTATATAGCCTAGGAGTTTCCATTTAGTTAATATGAGGAATGCTATGGTGAATTAAATTGGGTAATTTGTGAAAGAATGTTGATTATAAACATATTCTTAGGAAGAGGACTTGAACCAGTGCAGAAAATGTTTCAGTTTTACATAATTACCGGGCTCTGCCAGCGTAACGAACCCTGTTCTACAGTAGGGTATGTATAAATTAATTGAATGTAGATTATATCATCATTTAGTTTGAAGACATTTTGTAAAGGAAGCCGTATTGCTCTTGTCCTTTCATACTGGAAGAAATCTGCAATAGACAGAAACCAACCAGGATGACTCCATTCTGAACTCAGATCACGTGAGACTTTAATCGTTGAACAAACAGACAGTTAATAGCAGTTATACCGTTGAAACGTCGTGATCCAGCATCAAGGTCATAAACCATATTGCCCATATGAACTCCAGAATACAATTACAATGTTATCCCTAGTAAAACTTGTTCCACTGACCAGTGTTTTAGAAGAACAGGTGATAAAGCATTTTGACTAGCTGGCCTAAATTTTAATCACTCAGAAGTGGTTTTATTCTCCAAAAAATAAATGGCGCATGGGCTCAAGACACACCGGCTTCAGTAGTTGTGGCGTGCAGACTCAGTAGTTGTGGCCCAATGGCTTAGTTGTTCCGTGGCACGTGAGATCTTCCCGGACCGGGGATCGAACCGGGTCCCCTGCATTGGCAGGCGAATTCTTAATCACTGCATCACCAGGGAAGTCCCAGATTCGCAGTCTCCCTGTTAATATACCTTAAGCCCAAAGAATCCATGGAAAATTGTTAGAGAAAATAAGGCAATAAAAGATTGTAAGGACTATAACAGAAGCATATAGTACACAGTTCATATAGACACATCCCAAGCAGTTACAAAGTATATTAAAAAGGAGGCTGCAATTTTAAAAGAATAAGAAAAATTATACCCACAAACTCCCAATCTTTCCTGAAACGTTGCAATCTGAAACCCTATTGTAGGAAGTAGAAGATTCCAGGAGACATTCTACAAAAGAAGGACTCCAAACCCTGTGGTTGGATAAGGAATTCTGGAAGGAAGGTATCCTCACCCAAGGAGAGCAGGTTCCTAACTTCTCTAACATCACATCCCTGTACAATTCCCATTGATCTTGGTCCAGGCATTCTCACTCCTCTTGACAGAAATCTATGGCCACATCCTGGAATGTCAGCAGTCCCTGAAATTAAACGTACACATGCCATGTGGCCACGGGAAGAGTTCATAATATGACCCAAGAAGAAAACAGCAAGTTAAGGAAGGTTTTAATTTAGAAGAGTGTCTTCAATTATCCACTAATACATATATATATATATTTTTTTACAAAGTAACTTTCTCTACCTTATTTCTAACTACAAGAAAAGAGTATGGCATGTGAGCCACAAAACCAGTATAGAGACTATACTTGTCTGGAAAAGAAATGATAAAATGATGGTTTCAACACAGGCATATGCATTTTTGAGTGTTTTATTTATATCAAACTGGATAAAATGTGTGTATTTATCATAGAGAAAAGACCTTTCGAGGTAGAAATGTACCTTTCAACTATTCATGGGTACACGAGTACACTGGGGAGATTGTAAAAGTGCAGATTGTGATTCAGTAGGTCCGGTGGGCCTGAGTTCTATTTTTTTCACAAGCTCATTTTTAACTAGTGATGCCACAGTCTCTGATTCATTAACCACAACTGTGAATATCAGAGACATAATTAGAAAGGTAAAAATTCATATTTAATTTTGAACTTAAAGTGTTTTATGGATTTTACACCTTTAATAGAATAGTGAGCACAACAGCAACAATCATTTGTGAGTATTTACTATAGACTGTGTATCTTTCTAATTTTTTTGGGTAGGATTCCAGGAAAACGGCCTGGGCTGCAGCCACAATGGGCATGGCCCCCAGGCCGGGCCGCCCCTCCAGGACCCCCGACGGGGCCCTGCGTTCCTGGCGGCTCCCTCCCCCGCCGCCCTGCTCCCTCCCAGAGGGCCTCGGGGCAGAGCGGTCCCACCCACTGCGCGCTGAACAGAGCCCGCGTTTCCTCAGAGCTGGAACTCCCGGCTCAGGCGGGGTCTCTTCCCTCCGCCTTCACGGAACTGCCCCGGAGCCCGAGGGGAGGGCGACCTCACTGAGGCTGCCGGCTCTGGTCGTGCCCCGGCGGCCGAAGCCATGACAGTCGCGGGGACGGCGGGCCGGGTAAGTGGGCGCCGACCCTCCGCCTGGTCCGGTGCCCTGGCGGCAGCACAAGACCAGCTTCTGAGGGGCACGGGTTCGCTGCCACCCGCCGCTGCTGTGCAGAAAGAGCGGCCTCCAGCGTCTGGTCCCCGGTAACTTCGGTCCCTCCTCTCGCCCCTGCCCTCGTCCTGGCTCGCGAGGCCTGGTGGGTGTGAGGAGGGGGTCGGCCTGAGCGTCCTGAGGGGAAACGGGGCAAGGGAGGCGCAGGGTCTGGCTGCAGCGTCAACGCCCCTCTTCCCGACTGCGGGGAAAGCCGCTGAAAACTCCTCCCGAGGCAGGCAGGCCCCTTATTCAGCCGAGTCCCTCTGCGCTCCTTCCTCCCTGAGCTAAAGTACCGGGGGGAGGGGACAGGGCAGGGAACTGGCGCAGGTAATGGGGAACATCAAAAGGTGATTGTTAACTAAGGAAAACCAGCTCTCCCAAGGTGAGGATGCAGCGCTTTTCTTTCCCGGGGCTCACTGAAATCCTTCCTTTGGTATGCACCTCAGCTCTCTGGGGCCTGCATTCTGTATTTGCATATCCTGAGTGCCTCAGGGCCCGCCGGCTCACATTGGAGGGCTGCAAGTGCTGAAGACTGTGATATCCTTTGTTTACTGATAGGGCAAGAACTATTCCATTTCTCACAGGCTTGAAGGGCAGACAGTGGAAAAAAAAGTCAGAGAATCTCACTCGGCCTGTACTTTGGTTTACATATAGATAATATTTATACTTAATTGTGCTAATAGAAGTTCTCAAGTCCAATCAACTTGTACTACTGCCCTCTATGTATCAATTTCATCAATATCATAAGATAAATGCCTATAGAATTGACTTAATCCATTTAAATAGGATAATGATTTTTAAAGGAAACATAATAGAAATATAACAACGAAACCTTTACCACTAAAGGCTGGGTCTGGAACACCCTAAATAAATGTTCCATTGTTAAAATATTGAAAGATGTAGTCAATAGAAATATCAACAAAAATGACAAATAATAAGGGTAGCAGAATGTGGAAATGTTCTATCTTTATCATTAAAGTGGCAGAAAATCATTTATTAGTAGGCACTGGGGGCAGAAGATGCCTGATTTTCTATCTGTGTCATATTTGTGCAGTTGTTTCAACAAGTAACTTAAAGACAAAATGGAAAAACAAGGAGGTTTGTGCCTGAGATCATGTTGATGTGAAACCAGGGATGGCCACCTTGTGCCAGGTGAGTTAAGTTTACCTGGCAGGTAGACCGCAGAGCTCCTGGGAAGCAAGGGTTGGAATTTTTCTGCTGGGTGCCCCTTAGGTTCTGTGACTTGACTGACTGTGAGTCATGTTTCGGGAAAGACCTGATCACAGGAAAAGGGTGGGAATAGAGTGATTTGGGGAGCAGCTAACCACATTCATCACAGCTCACGGCCTGAATGAATTTTAAAGAAACAGGAAAACAAATGCTTCTTATGGAATCAGAGAATGTGAGGGCTGGACAATCCCAGAAAATGAGGAACACCCATCCCATTTTCCAGATGACAAAACAGAGGTCCAGCAAGGTGAAATCCCTCACCCAAGTTTCACCCGTCTCTCCTCCCCACTACGTGGTTCATGAAAGCAGGACTCTTCCTGTCTTGATCACTGCTGAAGCCCAAAAAGGGCCAGGCATCTAGCAGCTGCTCCAAAAATGTGGGTTGACTGTAGGAACAATGCTATTTCTTTCTTTCTCACTCTTCTTCAGGATTGTGCCAAGAACTCCCCAGGTTGCAATGTAATTCGATAAATGTAAATATTAATTGAGTTTTGTTGTGATGAGGACTTAGGCTTTGAAGGTAACAGACTTGGTTCAGATCTTGGTTCTGCCACTCCATAGCTGTTTGGCTTTGGGAAAATTACTAAACCTCTCTGAGATTATTTTCTCCTTTGTAAAGTGGGGATAAATCTATCTGAGCCAGCAGAGCACCTGCATGAGAGATGTGCACTAAATATTGGTCTTTCTCACTCTCCTACACCATCTCTGTGTTCTTCCCAGAGAAGCTGTACAGAAGGATATAGTACTTTTGTTTAAAATAGTTAACTAATTAATTAATTAATTTGTTTTTGGCTGCGTTGGGTCTTCGTTGCTATGTGCAGGCTTTCTCTAGTTCGGCAAGCGGGGGCTACTCTTTGTTGCGGTGCGCGGGCTTCTCATTGCGGTGGCTTCTCTTGCTGCGCTTGTTGTGGAACACCGGTTCTAGGCGCGCGGGTTTCAGTAGTTGTGGTCTGCAGGCTCAGTAGTTGTGGCCCATGGGCTTAGCTGCTGCGCGGCATGTGGGATCTTCCCTGAACAGGGCTCGAACCCATGTCCCCTGCCTTGGCAGGCAGATTCTTAAGAACTGCGCCACCAGGGAAGTCCGATATAGTACTTCTTAAAGAGGGGTTTGAATTTATTTGAGATTGTGTACATTTTTCTTGTAGAAAAGATTTTTCTACTATAGAAACATAAACACGCAAAACCACTCCAAATGCAGTATTCTGTGGTTTAGATATTATCAGTCACATTTTATAAGTAATTGGGCAAATGCCAAAGCACTAGGTACTGGGGCGTAAGAAGACTCAAATCTGGGGTGACCCCACCCCAATTTCAAGAGCAGGTTGTGCTTTTCAAATCCATGTTTCATCTGGTCTTTGTTTCTCATCCATCCTCTGTGTCTGCCTTTCTCAAGAAGGCTCAGATCCTCGGCTTTCACACCCTCCCAGCTGGCTGTGCCCCAGCTCCCGGCCTGGAACCTCTGCGTGCCTGAGTGTGCCTGCTCCCCCTGTGCATCACCAGCTTTGCCAGGGAGCTGCTGTATCGTGCACTGCTTGCTGTACCCAGAGTACCTGGACCCTTCTGGTACATGAAGTGCACCCTCCTCACCATGTGTGCAGCCCATCCCCTTACCTTATATCCTGCCTCTAAGCCAGGCTTGGGGGTGACTACAGTGTGCATTCAGCTGTGTGAGGTGCTGGGATCAAAGTGAAGTTCCCAACTTTTGAAGTGGCAGGCTTGGGGGCCACACAGTGATTTAAAGTCGGGTCACCTGACTTAAAGGGGGGACTGATTGATTTAAAGCCAAGGCAGCTGACTTAAAGCCTGCGTCCTTCAGCTGCAGGACGAGACCAACTTTGGCGGTGCACGGGTTCGCTCCAAGCCAGCACTGCTGTTCAGGAAGAGATTCCAGTAGCGCCTTAGTGCAGGGGGACTTGGTCCATTGTCTTGCCCCTGCCCTCAGAGGGGGGCCACCTGCTCTTCTGGAGAATCAGGGAGGGGGAAGTGCAGAGTCCCGGCTGGAGTTGCGGCACCGCTTGTCTGATGGCAGGGAAAGGGGGACAGGTCTGTGTGGTGTCCTGGGGCTGGACTCAGCAAGTCGACTCAGCCTCTCAGTCTCCTAACCTCCCCCCCCACACACTGCACAAGAGTTTCCAATAATATTTAATTGCACCTTAGGTTCTCGGTCTTCAAACTCATCCCCAGGCTCCCAGGTCCCTTGATTCAGCCAATTCCTCTGTGCTCTTTCTTCTATTAGATACAATCCCAGAGGGAGGGGCTGGGGGATGGGACTGGAGGGATGCCGGCAGCACTGGCCTCAGCTGACTAAAGAGATCCGGGGCCTGCGCTATCACACATGTGCGAGGACCCTTAAGGCGGAATCGAGGGGGCCAGTTAGAGGCAGTCCTTGCTACCTCAACTGATTATGGATCACCGTCGGGTGGGGAGCACGCTGACCCCTGAGAAGTAGTGTTAGGAGGATGTGTTCCTCCCTCGGCTTCAAGGACGTGGGTGGGCTTCAGGGCTCCAGTTCCCCTCCAGGCCTCCAGGTCCGACTGCACAGCAGCGGCCTTGCAGACCCGCCTTCCTGTCCCAAAACTTGCCAGGCTCCAGGAAGAATCCAGACAGCAGAGATGGTGCCTGAGGGCTCCAGCTTGAAAAGTGCTGTCCCTGGGGACCCAACAGTGGAGGGAGGAAGGGTGAAGGGAGTGGGGGGGTGGCGTCGGGAGGGGTGGCTGCCCTGGGAGACTTTGAGAGAGAAATATTGTCCCCCACACCCCCTGCCCCTGCAACTGACCCATTGATGCCATAAGATCTCAGGGCCTTTTAGTCAGAGACGCCTCTGCTTCTTTACTCCTGTGTTCAAAACTATGCAAAACCAACTCTTCATCCTCTTGCTGCCTTGCCAGGACTTTTAAAGCACTGTTCTTTTGAAGCACTCGTTCCCTAAACTGCAGTTTGGAGCTGTCCCAGCTATTTAAAAGTGTTCTCCTTAAACTGAGACTAAATCCTACTCTTTTGGAAAAACGGCCTTCACTTCACTGGAGATCGTCTTTTCTGCCCATTCCTTCCTTCTACTGCCCTCTTAAGAACCCCTGTGCTCAAAGAGCTTGGTGATTTATTTTTTGCTTGATGTCAAAAAGAAACCTTCCCCATGCACCCCAAAAAGCTTTCCTGGAACATAGGTGTTTCACAACCATGACAGTGTTTTGCAGTTAGTATACACTGGGTAGAGTGCCTAGCAATCCCTCCAAGAGCCAGAGGTGAGCAGACCTTTACTTATTTGATTGGATGCCCTTCAAGTTTAGGAAGGTCCCATTCTTATGACCCAGCAGGTAAGACAGAGCCCTGGATGGCTGTGGCTGTGATTAGATAACTTCTGATGATTTTATTTCCCTTACTGAGCTGCTGCTTCTAGGTTAAATTCGTTTCATTACCTGTCCATTTTTAAAGAAAGGCTGACAAAGTCACTGTAATAGGTCAGGAGTCTGAACTCAGTGTTGGTCAAAGGTACTCACAGGGAGGAAGGTGGATAAAAATAGGTGGGTAAAATAGGAGGGTTGGCAAGTACAGCCAGGACACCCGTGTTCATCATGCATACTAATAAAGGCCAGAATCTCCTCATTTATCTCTGGTGGGAAGTTCTGATGGTTTCACAGGATCAAACTCAAATCATATTCAAACTAGGGGATTTCCCTGAGCATAAAAGGAAGTATCCGTCCCTAGCAGGAGTCGCTGCTGAGGAATAAAGACGTAGATGTAGAGAACGGACCTGAGGACACAGGGAGGGGGAAGGGTATGCTGGGATGAAGTGAGAGAGTGGCATGGACATATATACACTACCAAAGGTGAAATAGATAGCTATTGGGAAGCAGCTGCATATAGCACAGGGAGATCAGCTCAGTGCTTTGTGATCACCTAGAGGGGTGGGATAGGGAAGGTGGGAGGGAGACACAAGAGGGAGAGGATATGGGGATATATGTATACGAATAGTTGATTCACTTTGTTATACAGCAGAAGCTAACACAACAATGTAAAGCAATTATACTCCAATGAAGATGTTAACAACAACAACAACAACAAGAAGAAACCCAAAATCTAAGTCAATCAAGCCAACGGAGACAATGTATGTGTTTACAGTTCCAGAAATCCACAAGGGAATCCTTTATTCTGTAGGCAATGAATGGTCCATTCGAAAAGGAAAAAACTTCCTAAAATGTTGTCTTTCCATTTATTGTTCAGAACATCATTTTTATACCTCTGCATTTCTTACTATTCAAAGCCAAGTCACGTGAGTTACAGGGAAGCAGCTGATGGATTTAAAGTTGGGTCACTTGATTTAAAAACCAGTGGCAGTTGATTGATTTAAATCACGGTCATATGACATGAGGAGGGGGTGCTAAAAACTGCTTTTTCATCTCTGGCTCAGAATATCATATTTACCTTGGTTTTTCTTATGATTTAGAAAACTTGAGCTGTCTCTCCTTGGAATCATCAGGAGAAAAATACAGTATTTCAGGTTTATTCTTGAAACCAACTTCTCACGGTTAAGGTGTATTGGCTAAAAGATCTTCCTTCTTCAAGAGATTCCAAACCTCTGTAAGACACTTCATTGTAATTGGAGAAAAAAGAAGAATGAATTCAGGCCAGCAGCTGCAGGAGGCCAAGGCAGCCCCCAGGACTAGGGAAGGAGGAGGAGGAAGGGCTGAGAGTTGCCATTAGAGCAGACAACCTCCAGAGGGCGCTGAAGCACCGGCAGAGCCCACCTGCCACTCCCAGTTTGGCACTCCAGGGTCAGATTTGGGTTTGGAGATGGGGTTGCTGTAACCCCAAGGAGGTGAGCAGAGAGGAAGAGTTGATTACCGGTCTCCTCTGACTCTCTGACCCAAATTGCCTGGCTTCACAGGGGGGACAGGGTTTTGCTTTCAGCAAACTGATGGGGCACTTCCAGGCTGGTCGGGTTGCCCAGTGGCCCGACAGCCTGACAGGCTGACTGCGGTGTGACTGCCCTTTGTTTCTCCAGAATCTGTGCATCAGGAGGTGCATGGGTGCGGGAGCCCATCCACCGCCCCTCCCCCCAAGGGGGATGGCACCTTCCCTGGCTGTACCCTATGATCACCAGGTACTTGAAATGAATGCTAGTTTTTTGACTTCAAGGAAAAGCTCACATAACCATTTCTTCCTCATAATGTGTGGGATTTACTATAATGGAAGGACATTAGAAAGAACAGGTAGAAAACTCACCTGTTGGTCTCCATGTAGGAGTTTATTTTGCATGAATCCCTCCTACGTGAGTAGATAGCAGAGGTTTATTTTTGTTCCCGTGTGTGTAGTTGTGGCAGAGGATGTAGGTATGGTGATTTGAAGCCCTCAAAGAAATATTCTCAGAACTCTCAAGATTTCTCTTGATCGGAACCGAAAGAGACCTGGAAAAGGAGGAAAAGAAAAGGAGGAGGGAGAACGAATGACGGTTTCTCAGTAAATTCACCTTCCTGGTTGATTGTTCTGTCTTCTCATTTCTTTTAACTTCTATGTATGTCTAATGGAATAATGTAGAAAGGCTGATTTTTATGCTTTAAAAGATTTTACATCACAAAGAAACTAGAAGTGGCTAACAGAACTTATTCAAATCAATTTTGCATAGAGACTTTGATATTAAATTTGGATACTAAAATGGGTTTATCCCAATTTTCTCTTTCTTTTTGAGTGAATATTTGTAACATATTTTTGTAGATAATAATTTATCCTAGATATACAAAATTGTGAGAATGGGTACCATTTTTTACCACTTAAATGATTTCCTTTAAATGAATAGATTGTACACTTTAAATGCCAATGTTGTGTCTTACGTGTTGTTTTTTAATTCCTTGATTTCCAAAACTTGTGTTTATTTAATTGATTTCTATCTAATAATCTGTGTCTTCCCTTTATTGTTTCTTACTTTATATTTTATTGATCTATAGTTAATTTACCTTATTATATTAGTTTCAGAGGTACAGCATAGTGATTCATAAATGTTTAGGTTCTTCTCCATTTATACTTATTATAAAAGAGTGGCTATATTCCCCATGCTATACAGTACATCACTGTAGATTATTGATTTTATACATAGTGGATTGTACCTCAAAATCTCCTACCACTATTTTGCCCCTCCACCCTATCTCTCCCTGCTGGTAACCACTAGTCTGTTCTTTAATCTGTGAGTCTGTTTTTTTGTTGTTATTGTATTCAATTTTTTAGATGCCACGTGTAAGTGATAACATACCATGCTTGTTTTCTCATACCATACCATGCTTTTTTTCTCATAACATGCCATGCTTGGTTTCTCTGCGGTTTATTTTACTAAGCATAATACCCTCCAAATCCATCCATGTTCTTGCAAATGGCAAAATTTCATTTTTTGCTGAAGTCATCATAAAAAATCTTTTTTATCCACGAAGCTATTGATGAACACTTAGTTTGACTCTATATCTTGGCTATGGCAAATAACACTGTTATGAACATTGGTGTGCAGTTATTTTTTTTGAAATAGTGTTTTTGTTTTCTTCTGATATACCCAACAGTGAAATTGCTGGATATTATGGTAGTTCTATTTTTCGTTTTTTGTGGAACCTCCATTCTGCTTTCCACAGTAGCTGCACTACTTCACATTCACATCAAGAGTGTACAAGAGTTTCCCTTTCTCCACATCCTCACCAACCTTTGTTATTTGTGATCTTTTGGATGACAGCCATTCTGACAAGACTGAGGTGATATATCTCATAGTTTTGATTTGCATTTTACTGCCGATTAACTATGTTTAGCATCTTTGTGAGTTCTGGCTGTCTATATGTAGTTTTTCCTTGGAAAAAAATGTCTATTTAGGTCTTCTCATTTTTTTAAAAAAGATTTTGGGTGTTTTTTTGATATTGAGTTGTATGTGCTGTTTCTGTAGTTTAGGTATGAACCCTTGCTTGGTCATCTTTTTTGATGTTAACCTCTTATCATGTGCAAATATGGTCTCTCCCTCAGCAGGTTGTCTTTTCATTTTGTCTTTGGTTTCCTTTGCTGTGCAAAATCTTTTAAGTTTAGTGAAGTCCCATTTGTTTATTTTTGCTTTTGTTTCATTTGCCTTAGTAGACTGAACCTAAAACTGTTGCTATCATTTATGTTGAAGAATGTTCTATATTTTCCTCTAGGGGTTTTATGGTTTCTGGTCCTACATTTAGGTCTTTATTCAGTTTTGCATTTATTTTATATATGGTGTGCTAAAATAATCTAATTTTATTCTTTTCCATGTAGCTGACCAGTTTTCCCAGTACCACTTATTGAAGAGACAGTTTTTTCTCCATATTGCCTGCTTTGTCATAAATCAATTAAATATAAGTGTGTGGGCTTATTTCTGGGATCTCTATTCTATTCCAGTGATCTTTGTGTCTCTTTTTGCTCTGGTACCTTTCTCTTTGATTACTGTCGCTTTGCAGTATAGTCTGAAGTCAAGGTGCCTGATGCCTCCAGCTGTGTTCTTTCTCAAGATTGTTTGGCTATTTGGGGTCTTTGTGTTTCTATACAAATTTTAAAATTACTTTTTCAAGTTCTGTGAAAATGTTTTGGTATTCTGATAGGAATTGCATTAAATCTGTAGATTGTGTTTGGTAGTATGGTTATTTTAACAGTATTAATTCTTCCAGTCGATGCACATGCTATATTTTTCCATCTTTTTGTGTTGTCTTCAACTTCTTTCACCAATGGCTGATAGATTTCTGAGCACATGTCTTTTACCTGCTTAGGTGTGTTTATTCCTAGGTGTCTTATTCTTTTTGATGTCATTGCATATGGTATAGTTTTCTTAATTTTCCTTTCTGACAGCTTTGAGTTTTGTTTTTTCTTCTTTTTCTAATTCCTTCAGGTGTAATGTTAGGTTGTTTATTTGATATTTTTCTTGATTCCTAAGAATAAGCTTGTATCACTATAACTTCCCCCTGTGAACTGCGTTGGCTGTGTCCCATAGATTTTGGATCATTGTGTGTTCATTTTCATTCGTCTTGGGTATTTTTAGAATCCCTCTTTAATTTCTTCAGTGTTCCTTTCTTCCCCTTTTATTTCCTTCATCTGTGATGTGAGGACTATCTTTAATATTATGTTTGGATTTCTTTCAGATGTGTGTGTGTGTGTGTGTGTGTGTGTGATTATTTAAGTTGCTGAGCTCTTAATTTCACATGGACACTAACAACCCTGCATTTTTACTCTGCTCCCCCACAGTTACTGAATTTGACCTTGTATTTTACATCTACTTGTTTAGTGTGTCCCTTAACTTCTTATTGTGAATATAGATGATTTTATTACTGTTTTTTTTTTCATCCTTCCTATTAGCTGTGTCCATGGTTGATTTACTACCTTTGTTGAATATTTGCCTTAACCAATGAGGTTTTTCCTTTAGTAAGTTTCCTTTCCTAATTTTTATGTTTCAATCGTGACCTTTTCTTTTTCACTTAGAAAAGCCCCTTTAAGATTTCTCCTAAAGCTGGTTTGGCGATGCTGAGCTCTTTTAGTTTTGCTTCTCTGTAAAACGTTAGATCTCACCATCAAAGCTGAGGGAGAGCCTTGCTGGGTAGAGTATTTTTGCTTATAGGCTTTTCCCTTTCATGACTTTAAATATACCATGCCACTCCCTTCTGGCATGCAGAGGTTATCCTGAAAAGTCAGCAGATAACTTTGTGCAATTTCCCATGTTTGTAACTTGTTGCTTTTCCTTTGCTCCTTTTAATAGTGTCTTTTTATCTTTATTTTTTTTTTCATTTTAATTACAATGAGTCTTGGTGTGGTCCTCTTTGGGTTGATCCTGTTTTGGCCTTACTGTGTTTACTGGACTTGGATGTCTGTTTTCTTTCCCAGGTTAGGGAAGTTTTCAACTCTTATGTCTTCAGGTATGCTCTACACTGCTTTGTCTTTCCTTTTTGCTTCTGGGACCAGTATAATGCAAATATTAGTACACTTGATGTTGTTTCACAAGTCTGTTCAACTTTCCTCATTTCATTTTAATCTATTGTTTTACCGTTCATCTTCAGTGATTGCCAGTACTCTGTCCTTCAGTTTTCTGATTCATTCCTCTGTATCATTTAGTCTACAGTAGTTTCCTTTAATGTATTTTTCATTTCAGTTATTGTATTCCTCATCTCTGTTTTGTTGTTCTTTAATGTCTAACTCTTTTTAAAAAAAAATCTAACTTCTTGCTCTGGTCGTCCATTCTTCTCCTGAGTTCTTTGATCATCTTTACAGTCATTACCTTGAACCCTTTGTTGACGAGATTGGCTATCTCCACTTCACTTAGATCTTCTTCTGAATTCTTATCTTGGTCCTTCATTTGGATCGTGTTTCCGTGTCACCTCATTTTTCTTAACTTCCTGTTTTTATTGCTATGTGTTTAGTAGGTTCGTTACATTTCCTGACCTTTGGGAAGTGGCCTTTTGTAGGAGCTGTCCTATGGGTCCCAGCAGCCCCCTCTCCCCTGGTCACTAGAGCTATATATTCTAGGTGTATGTACCCCCTATGTGGGCTGCTTGGGCTCTTCTGCTGTGGTGGGCTGACTACTGTGGGTAGTCTGGTAGGCTTGGCTGCCCCCAGACTGCTTGTTTGCCAGGCTCTGCCTTGTATGGAGGCTGTCTGTGCTGCTTGGTGAGACTAAATCATAAGGCAGCTGGCTGCACAACTCTGGGGGACACCAAATCTGGTGCTGGTTCACTTATGGGTAGAATTGCAGTCCAGGTGATATCAGGGCTAGTGCCCAGTCACTGGTTCTGGGGCTATGCTGGCTACTGGGAGGAAGAGACAGGTTCTGCGTTCTGGCTGCAGGGCCCAGGTGCCACAGAGTTGGTGTTGGATCACTGTTCCTGACACAGCTCTCTGCAGGGCCGGGGGTATCCCTAATCTTCTGTTGGCATTCTGATGGGCAGGGTCAGGACCCAGCTGAGTCCATGGCTGCTTCTGGCCTGCAATTAAGTGGCCTGGTTACACAGGCTGCTGGGCTGTGGTATCCCTGGAGCTGGTGTGTGCCTGTCGGTGTATGAGGCTGATCCCACTGCTAAAGCAGGTTTGCTGTTGGGTAGGTCCAAGCTCCATCCAGTCCCTGTGCAGTTACCACCTGCCGATGGTGAGGCTGACTCCAAGGCCAGAGCAGGCTCACTTGTCAGAGGGGCCAGGGACTCTGGGGCTGGTGCCTGTCCACTGAGGTGTGGAGGCTGGTCCTGGGGCTTTTGGTGGCTGGACCCATGTCCAGGGGCAGCTGTGCACTGAGAGGATCTGAAGGCAGCCTGTTTGCTGGTGGATGGGGCTATGCCCCTGCTCAGTTAGTTGCTTGGCCTGCAGCATCTTAGTACTTGTGTCTGTAGTCTGGTGGAAATGGGTGGGGCTCGGTCCTGAGGCTGATAAGCTACAGGGAGGATTCTGAAATTATGCTTGCTGGTACCAGCGTCCACGAGGTAGAAGGAGCTCCCCCGAATGGCTGCTGCCAGTGTCTCTGTCCCTGAGGCTGTGTTGTAGTTGCCTCTTGCCTCTCTGGGAGACTCTCCAAGCTCAGGAGGTAGGTGTGACCCGGGATCCTTTCAAATGACTGCTTCTGTTCTGATTCTCAGATCATGTGGAATTTTGTGAGCATCTTTTAAGAGTGGAATCTCTATTTCCCACCACCCTCTGGCTCTCTGGAAAATAAGCACTACTGGTCTTCAAAGCCCAACTTTCTAGGAACTCTTCTTTCCACAACAGGATCCCTGGGCTTGGGAGCCTGATGTTGGCTTCATACCCCTTGCTACCTGGGAGCACCTCTGAAATTGTAATTATTCTCCCATTTGTGGGCCACCCACTTGGTGGTATGGGTCTTGACTCTATTGAGATTTTGCCCTTCCTTTCTGTCTTGTCGAGGTGCCTTCCTTATATCTTTAGCTGTAAAACATCTTTTATGGTAGGTCCCGGCCTTTTTCATCAATTGCTGTTCTGTAAACAGTTGTGACTTTGGTGTGCCCATGAGAGGCATCAAGCTCTGGGTCTTTGAATGCTACCATGTTGGACAATCTCTCTACTTCATTCTTAAATCATATTATTTAAGTTTTCTTAGTATCTTATTTGATTAGCGACAGTTTGAAATTTATTATCACTCATGTTTACTTCGCCTGTTTAAAAAAATTGAATAGTGCATTCATTCAGTTTGAAATGAAGGTAGTGACCTGTGAATTTCCATACCTCAAAAATCAAGGATAGGACAAAAGCCTTTTCTACTTGTGTTACCTTCAAACTCTGCACCCCACCCCAGCCTGGGGATTAACCTCTTGCACCCATGCTCACCTTCTGTTTTCGGACCGTTAACCATCATTGCATCTGTATGTGTGTTGACAAAGTGAACTCTAGTCTTTGCAGTTTTTGTGTTTTGTTTTTTGGTTTAGGGAACAGTCCTACTATGAATGTACATTTACTGCTCTACTGAAGTTCATATATAAACCTGTCAAGCACATTACCAGGATTGGAATTGCTTGTATATACACTTTGATAAATTTTAGAGACAATGGTAGAACAGAAGTAAATTGTATTTCAAATGCCACAATATTCTCACACCATGAAAACCCTTCCCTTTTTAATATATTTGTGTGTAGTTTATCTTTATGCCCATACTATATTTCCCAGAGATGGGTAAGTGTTATGTTTCTTGCTGGCACATTTACCGTATTGTTCAAAGTCAGGCGTTTAGTGGTTTTAGCATGATCCTATTTCCATGAACTCGCAAATACAAGATCTTCTCTCACACTGTCTTTTACTCCCTGCTGTTTTATATTGCCCTCCTAATTCTCAGTCCTGGTCTTTCTTTATGTTCTTCAACAACCTGGATAGGTTATGCTATTTTCTCCCTTATTCAAGACCAATAGAATAGAATAGAATACAACACCCAGAAATAAACCCTGATATATGGCCAAATGATTTTTGACAAGTTGCCAAGACTTTTCAAAGTAGAAAGGATAGTATTTTCAACACATGGTGCTGAGAAGTCTTGTGGTCAACATGCAAAAGAAGGAAGATGGACCCTTACCTAACATCATATGCAAAAATTAATGAAAACGTATGAAGAAACTAAATATAAGACCTAATAATATAAAAAGTCTTAGAAGAAGATACAGGACAAGAGCTTCATGATATTGGATTTGGCAGTGTTTTCCTCCATATGAAACGAAGGAACAACAAAGGTACAGCTAACAAAAAAAATAAACAATTTGCAGTACATAAGTTAAAAAAAATGTGTATCAAAGAAATGTAAACAGAATAAAATGGCAACCCACAAGATGGGAGAAAATATTTCAGAGCCATCTATCTGACAAGAGATTTCTATTCAGAATATACAGAGAACTCCTACAACTGAACAAAAAGCAAACACCCTGATTCAAAAATGGATAAAAGACTTCAATAGATGGTTCTTCCAAAAGATGTACAAATGACTAAGCACTTGAATAGATGCTCCATATCACTAAATGCATGTTTATATATTTGTGTGCATGCATACACACACAAGCACACACACACATACACAAGCAGAAAACAACTATTGGTGAGGATGTGAGGGAGTTGGAACCATTGTGCTA